>NW_026974141.1:16647998-16947998 GCF_037042905.1 Lytechinus pictus | reverse complement strand
CGAACACGGCTGGTTTGGGGGTATTGGGCTTCATTTTGGAAAATACTTATTTTGCTCAATTTTTGTCAATTTTGCCAGGTCGCGATGGCTCTACTTTATTTCCGTATATTAACCTGTTTGGATGCTAGAAGATTCCTCAGAACATGGCTCGTTTGGGGGTATTGGGCTTCATTTTGGAAAATACTTATTTTGCTCAATTTTGGTCAATTTTGCAAGGTCGTGATGGATCTACTTTATTTTCCGTATATTAACCTGTTTGGATGCTAGAAAACACCTCAGAACATGGCTCGTTTGGAGTGGGTTAGGGTTAGCAAATTATTTCAGTGACAAATGATACAAGCTATCTGATTGGCTAAGAGAAAAATATTACAAATGAAACGAGCCATCTGATTGGCTAAGAGCAAATTATTTCACTGACAAATGAAACGAGCTATCTGATTGGCTAAGAGCAAATTGCCCTAACCCGAGTGGGGAAAAATTCGATGGATGCTACTTCTAGCATTCATCGAACACGAACACGGCTGGTTTGGGGGTATTGGGCTTCATTTTGGAAAATACTTATTTTGCTCAATTTTTGTCAATTTTGCCAGGTCGCGATGGATCTACTTTTTTTTTCCGTATATTAACCTGTTTGGATGCTAGAAAACCCCTCAGAACATGGCTCGTTTGGAGTGGGTTAGGGTTAGCAAATTATTTCAGTGACAAATGATACAAGCTATCTGATTGGCTAAGAGAAAATTGTTTCACTGACAAATGATACAAGCTATCTGATTGGTTAAGAGAAAAATATTACAAAAGAAACGAACCATCTGATTGGCTAAGAGCAAATAATTTCACTGACAAATGAAACGAGCTATCTGATTGGCTAAGAGCAAATTGCCCTAACCCGAGTGGGGAAAAATTCGATGGATGCTACTTCTAGCATCCATCGAACACGAACACGGCTGGTTTGGGGGTATTGGGCTTCATTTTGGAAAATACTTATTTTGCTCAATTTTTGTCAATTTTGCCAGGTCGCGATGGATCTACTTTTTTTTTCCGTATATTAACCTGTTTGGATGCTAGAAAACCCCTCAGAACATGGCTCGTTTGGAGTGGGTTAGGGTTAGCAAATTATTTCAGTGACAAAGGATACAAGCTATCTGATTGGCTAAGAGAAAATTGTTTCACTGACAAATGATACAAGCTATCTGATTGGTTAAGAGAAAAATATTACAAAAGAAACGAACCATCTGATTGGCTAAGAGCAAATAATTTCACTGACAAATGAAACGAGCTATCTGATTGGCTAAGAGCAAATTGCCCTAACCCGAGTGGGGAAAAATTCGATGGATGCTACTTCTAGCATCCATCGAACACGAACACGGCTGGTTTGGGGGTATTGGGCTTCATTTTGGAAAATACTTATTTTGCTCAATTTTTGTCAATTTTGCCAGGTCGCGATGGCTCTACTTTATTTCCGTATATTAACCTGTTTGGATGCTAGAAGATTCCTCAGAACATGGCTCGTTTGGGGGTATTGGGCTTCATTTTGGAAAATACTTATTTTGCTCAATTTTGGTCAATTTTGCAAGGTCGTGATGGATCTACTTTATTTTCCGTATATTAACCTGTTTGGATGCTAGAAAACACCTCAGAACATGGCTCGTTTGGAGTGGGTTAGGGTTAGCAAATTATTTCAGTGACAAATGATACAAGCTATCTGATTGGCTAAGAGAAAAATATTACAAATGAAACGAGCCATCTGATTGGCTAAGAGCAAATTATTTCACTGACAAATGAAACGAGCTATCTGATTGGCTAAGAGCAAATTGCCCTAACCCGAGTGGGGAAAAATTCGATGGATGCTACTTCTAGCATCCATCGAACACGAACACGGCTGGTTTGGGGGTATGGGCTTCATTTTGGAAAATACTTAATTTGCTCAATTTTTGTCAATTTTGCCAGGTCGCGATGGCTCTACTTTATTTCCGTATATTAACCTGTTTGGATGCTAGAAGATTCCTCAGAACATGGCTCGTTTGGGGGTATTGGGCTTCATTTTGGAAAATACTTATTTTGCTCAATTTTGGTCAATTTTGCAAGGTCGTGATGGATCTACTTTATTTTCCGTATATTAACCTGTTTGGATGCTAGAAGATTCCTTCAGAACATGGCTCGTTTGGGGGTATTGGGCTTCATTTTGGAAAATACTTATTTTGCTCAATTTTTGTCAATTTTGCCAGGTCGCGATGGATCTACTTTTTTTTCCGTATATTAACCTGTTTGGATGCTAAAAAACCCCTCAGAACATGGCTCGTTTGGAGTGGGTTAGGGTTAGCAAATTATTTCAGTGACAAATGATACAAGCTATCTGATTGGCTAAGAGAAAATTGTTTCACTGACAAATAATACAAGCTATCTGATTGGCTAAGAGAAAAATATTACAAATGAAACGAACCATCTGATTGGCTAAGAGCAAATAATTTCACTGACAAATGAAACGAGCTATCTGATTGGCTAAGAGCAAATTGCCCTAACCCGAGTGGGGAAAAATTCGATGGATGCTACTTCTAGCATCCATCGAACACGAACACGGCTGGTTTGGGGGTATTGGGCTTCATTTTGGAAAATACTTATTTTGCTCAATTTTTGTCAATTTTGCCAGGTTGCGATGGCTCTACTTTATTTCCGTATATTAACCTGTTTGGATGCTAGAAAACCCCTCAGAACATGGCTCGTTTGGAGTGGGTTAGGGTAAGCAAATTATTTCAGTGACAAATGATACAAGCTATCTGATTGGCTAAGAGAAAATTGTTTCACTGACAAATAATACAAGCTATCTGATTGGCTAAGAGAAAAATATTACAAATGAAACGAACCATCTGATTGGCTAAGAGCAAATAATTTCACTGACAAATGAAACGAGCTATCTGATTGGCTAAGAGCAAATTGCCCTAACCCGAGTGGGGAAAAATTCGATGGATGCTACTTCTAGCATCCATCGAACACGAACACGGCTGGTTTGGGGGTATTGGGCTTCATTTTGGAAAATACTTATTTTGCTCAATTTTTGTCAATTTTGCCAGGTCGCGATGGCTCTACTTTATTTCCGTATATTAACCTGTTTGGATGCTAGAAGATTCCTCAGAACATGGCTCGTTTGGGGGTATTGGGCTTCATTTTGGAAAATACTTATTTTGCTCAATTTTGGTCAATTTTGCAAGGTCGTGATGGATCTACTTTATTTTCCGTATATTAACCTGTTTGGATGCTAGAAAACACCTCAGAACATGGCTCGTTTGGAGTGGGTTAGGGTTAGCAAATTATTTCAGTGACAAATGATACAAGCTATCTGATTGGCTAAGAGAAAAATATTACAAATGAAACGAGCCATCTGATTGGCTAAGAGCAAATTATTTCACTGACAAATGAAACGAGCTATCTGATTGGCTAAGAGCAAATTGCCCTAACCCGAGTGGGGAAAAATTCGATGGATGCTACTTGTAGCATCCATCGAACACGAACACGGCTGGTTTGGGGGTATTGGGCTTCATTTTGGAAAATACTTATTTTGCTCAATTTCTGTCAATTTTGCCAGGTCGCGATGGATCTACTTTTTTTTCCGTATATTAACCTGTTTGGATGCTAGAAAACCCCTCAGAACATGGCTCGTTTGGAGTGGGTTAGGGTTAGCAAATTATTTCAGTGACAAATGATACAAGCTATCTGATTGGTTAAGAGAAAATTGTTTCACTGACAAATGATACAAGCTATCTGATTGGCTAAGAGAAAAATATTACAAATGAAACGAGCCATCTGATTGGCTAAGAGCAAATTATTTCACTGACAAATGAAACGAGCTATCTGATTGGCTAAGAGCAAATTGCCCTAACCCGAGTGGGGAAAAATTCGATGGATGCTACTTCTAGCATCCATCGAACACGAACACGGCTGGTTTGGGGGTATTGGGCTTCATTTTGGAAAATACTTAATTTGCTCAATTTTTGTCAATTTTGCCAGGTCGCGATGGATCTACCTTTTTTTCCGTATATTAACCTGTTTGGATGCTAGAAAACCCCTCAGAACATGGCTCGTTTGGAGTGGGTTAGGGTTAGCAAATTATTTCAGTGACAAATGATACAAGCTATCTGATTGGCTAGGAGAAAATTGTTTCACTGACAAATGATACAAGCTATCTGATTGGCTAAGAGAAAAATATTACAAATGAAACGAACCATCTGATTGGCTAAGAGCAAATAATTTCACTGACAAATGAAATGAGCTATCTGATTGGCTAAGAGCAAATTATCCTAACCCGAGTGGGGAAAAACTCCATGGATGCTACTTCTAGCATCCATCGAACACGAACACGGGAGGTTTGGGGGTATTGTGCTTCATTTTGGAAAATACTTATTTTGCTCAATTTTTGTCAATTTTGCCAGGTCGCGATGGCTCTACTTCATTTCCGTATATTAACCTGTTTGGATGCTAGAAGATTCCTTAGAACATGGCTCGTTTGGGGGTATTGGGCTTCATTTTGGAAAATACTTATTTTGCTCAATTTTGGTCAATTTTGCAAGGTCGTGATGGATCTACTTTATTTTCCGTATATTAACCTGTTTGGATGCTAGAAAACACCTCAGAACATGGCTTGTTTGGAGTGGGTTTAGGGTTAGCAAATTATTTCAGTGACAAATGATACAAGCTATCTGATTGGCTAAGAGAAAAATATTACAAATGAAACGAGCCATCTGATTGGCTAAGAGCAAATTATTTCACTGACAAATGAAACGAGCTATCTGATTGGCTAAGAGCAAATTGCCCTAACCCGAGTGGGGAAAAATTCGATGGATGCTACTTCTAGCATCCATCGAACACGAACACGGCTGGTTTGGGGGTATTGGGCTTCATTTTGGAAAATACTTATTTTGCTCAATTTTTGTCAATTTTGCCAGGTCGCGATGGATCTACTTTTTTTTTCGTATATTAACCTGTTTGGATGCTAGAAAACCCCTCAGAACATGGCTCGTTTGGAGTGGGTTAGGGTTAGCAAATTATTTCAGTGACAAATGATACAAGCTATCTGATTGGCTAAGAGAAAATTGTTTCACTGACAAATGATACAAGCTATCTGATTGGTTAAGAGAAAAATATTACAAATGAAACGAACCATCTGATTGGCTAAGAGCAAATAATTTCACTGACAAATGAAACGAGCTATCTGATTGGCTAAGAGCAAATTGCCCTAACCCGAGTGGGGAAAAATTCGATGGATGCTACTTCTAGCATCCATCGAACACGAACACGGCTGGTTTGGGGGTATTGGGCTTCATTTTGGAAAATACTTATTTTGCTCAATTTTTGTCAATTTTGCCAGGTTGCGATGGCTCTACTTTATTTCCGTATATTAACATGTTTGGATGCTAGAAGATTCCTCAGAACATGGCTCGTTTGGGGGTATTGGGCTTCATTTTGGAAAATACTTATTTTGCTCAATTTTTGTCAATTTTGCCAGGTCGCGATGGATCTACTTTTTTTTCCGTATATTAACCTGTTTGGATGCTAGAAAACCCCTCAGAACATGGCTCGTTTGGAGTGGGTTAGGGTTAGCAAATTATTTCAGTGACAAATGATACAAGCTATCTGATTGGCTAAGAGAAAATTGTTTCACTGACAAATAATACAAGCTATCTGATTGGCTAAGAGAAAAATATTACAAATGAAACGAACCATCTGATTGGCTAAGAGCAAATAATTTCACTGACAAATGAAATGAGCTATCTGATTGGCTAAGAGCAAATTATCCTAACCCGAGTGGGGAAAAACTCCATGGATGCTACTTCTAGCATCCATCGAACACGAACACGGGAGGTTTGGGGGTATTGTGCTTCATTTTGGAAAATACTTATTTTGCTCAATTTTTGTCAATTTTGCCAGGTCGCGATGGCTCTACTTCATTTCCGTATATTAACCTGTTTGGATGCTAGAAGATTCCTTAGAACATGGCTCGTTTGGGGGTATTGGGCTTCATTTTGGAAAATACTTATTTTGCTCAATTTTGGTCAATTTTGCAAGGTCGTGATGGATCTACTTTATTTTCCGTATATTAACCTGTTTGGATGCTAGAAAACACCTCAGAACATGGCTTGTTTGGAGTGGGTTTAGGGTTAGCAAATTATTTCAGTGACAAATGATACAAGCTATCTGATTGGCTAAGAGAAAAATATTACAAATGAAACGAGCCATCTGATTGGCTAAGAGCAAATTATTTCACTGACAAATGAAACGAGCTATCTGATTGGCTAAGAGCAAATTGCCCTAACCCGAGTGGGGAAAAATTCGATGGATGCTACTTCTAGCATCCATCGAACACGAACACGGCTGGTTTGGGGGTATTGGGCTTCATTTTGGAAAATACTTATTTTGCTCAATTTTTGTCAATTTTGCCAGGTCGCGATGGATCTACTTTTTTTTTCGTATATTAACCTGTTTGGATGCTAGAAAACCCCTCAGAACATGGCTCGTTTGGAGTGGGTTAGGGTTAGCAAATTATTTCAGTGACAAATGATACAAGCTATCTGATTGGCTAAGAGAAAATTGTTTCACTGACAAATGATACAAGCTATCTGATTGGTTAAGAGAAAAATATTACAAATGAAACGAACCATCTGATTGGCTAAGAGCAAATAATTTCACTGACAAATGAAACGAGCTATCTGATTGGCTAAGAGCAAATTGCCCTAACCCGAGTGGGGAAAAATTCGATGGATGCTACTTCTAGCATCCATCGAACACGAACACGGCTGGTTTGGGGGTATTGGGCTTCATTTTGGAAAATACTTATTTTGCTCAATTTTTGTCAATTTTGCCAGGTTGCGATGGCTCTACTTTATTTCCGTATATTAACATGTTTGGATGCTAGAAGATTCCTCAGAACATGGCTCGTTTGGGGGTATTGGGCTTCATTTTGGAAAATACTTATTTTGCTCAATTTTTGTCAATTTTGCCAGGTCGCGATGGATCTACTTTTTTTTCCGTATATTAACCTGTTTGGATGCTAGAAAACCCCTCAGAACATGGCTCGTTTGGAGTGGGTTAGGGTTAGAAAATTATTTCAGTGACAAATGATACAAGCTATCTGATTGGCTAAGAGAAAATTGTTTCACTGACAAATAATACAAGCTATCTGATTGGCTAAGAGAAAAATATTACAAATGAAACGAACCATCTGATTGGCTAAGAGCAAATAATTTCACTGACAAATGAAACGAGCTATCTGATTGGCTAAGAGCAAATTATCCTAACCCGAGTGGGGAAAAACTCCAAGGATGCTACTTCTAGCATCCATCAAACACGAACACGGGAGGTTTGGGGGTATTGTGCTTCATTTTCGAAAATACTTATTTTGCTCAATTTTGGTCAATTTTGCAAGGTCGTGATGGATCTACTTTATTTTCCGTATATTAACCTGTTTGGATGCTAGAAAACACCTCACAACATGGCTCGTTTGGAGTGGGTTAGGGTTAGCAAATTATTTCATTGACAAATGATACAAGCTATCTGATTGGCTAAGAGAAAAATATTTCACTGACAAATGAAACGAGCTATCTGATTGGCTAAGAGCAAATTGCCCTAACCCGAGTGGGGAAAAATTCGATGGATGCTACTTCTAGCATCCATCGAACACGAACACGGCTGGTTTGGGGGTATTGGGCTTCATTTTGGAAAATACTTATTTTGCTCAATTTTTGTCAATTTTGCCAGGTCGCGATGGATCTACTTTTTTTTCTCGTATATTAACCTGTTTGGATGCTAGAAAACCCCTCAGAACATGGCTCGTTTGGAGTGGGTTAGGGTTAGCAAATTATTTCAGTGACAAATGATACAAGCTATCTGATTGGCTAAGAGAAAAATATTACAAATGAAACGAGCCATCTGATTGGCTAAGAGCAAATTACTTCACTGACAAATGAAACGAGCTATCTGATTGGCTAAGAACAAATTGCCCTAACCCGAGTGGGGAAAAATTCGATGGATGCTACTTCTAGCATCCATCGAACACGAACACGGCTGGTTTGGGGGTATTGGGCTTCATTTTGGAAAATACTTATTTTGCTCAATTTTTGTCAATTTTGCCAGGTCGCGATGGATCTACTTGTTTTTCCGTATATTAACCTGTTTGGATGCTAGAAAACCCCTCAGAACATGGCTCGTTTGGAGTGGGTTAGGGTTAGCAAATTATTTCAGTGACAAATGATACAAGCTATCTGATTGGCTAAGAGAAAATTGTTTCACTGACAAATGATACAAGCTATCTGATTGGTTAAGAGAAAAATATTACAAAAGAAACGAACCATCTGATTGGCTAAGAGCAAATAATTTCACTGACAAATGAAACGAGCTATCTGATTGGCTAAGAGCAAATTGCCCTAACCCGAGTGGGGAAAAATTCGATGGATGCTACTTCTAGCATCCATCGAACACGAACACGGCTGGTTTGGGGGTATTGGGCTTCCTTTTGGAAAATACTTATTTTGCTCAATTTTTGTCAATTTTGCCAGGTCGCGATGGATCTACTTTTTTTTCCGTATATTAACCTGTTTGGATGCTAGAAAACCCCTCAGAACATGGCTCGTTTGGAGTGGGTTAGGGTTAGCAAATTATTTCAGTGACAAATGATACAAGCTATCTGATTGGCTAAGAGAAAATTGTTTCACTGACAAATGATACAAGCTATCTGATTGGTTAAGAGAAAAATATTACAAAAGAAACGAACCATCTGATTGGCTAAGAGCAAATAATTTCACTGACAAATGAAACGAGCTATCTGATTGGCTAAGAGCAAATTGCCCTAACCCGAGTGGGGAAAAATTCGATGGATGCTACTTCTAGCATCCATCGAACACGAACACGGCTGGTTTGGGGGTATTGGGCTTCATTTTGGAAAATACTTATTTTGCTCAATTTTTGTCAATTTTGCCAGGTCGCGATGGCTCTACTTTATTTCCGTATATTAACCTGTTTGGATGCTAGAAGATTCCTCAGAACATGGCTCGTTTGGGGGTATTGGGCTTCATTTTGGAAAATACTTATTTTGCTCAATTTTGGTCAATTTTGCAAGGTCGTGATGGATCTACTTTATTTTCCGTATATTAACCTGTTTGGATGCTAGAAAACACCTCAGAACATGGCTCGTTTGGAGTGGGTTAGGGTTAGCAAATTATTTCAGTGACAAATGATACAAGCTATCTGATTGGCTAAGAGAAAAATATTACAAATGAAACGAGCCATCTGATTGGCTAAGAGCAAATTATTTCACTGACAAATGAAACGAGCTATCTGATTGGCTAAGAGCAAATTGCCCTAACCCGAGTGGGGAAAAATTCGATGGATGCTACTTCTAGCATCCATCGAACACGAACACGGCTGGTTTGGGGGTATTGGGCTTCATTTTGGAAAAAATACTTAATTTGCTCAATTTTTGTCAATTTTGCCAGGTCGCGATGGCTCTACTTTATTTCCGTATATTAACCTGTTTGGATGCTAGAAGATTCCTCAGAACATGGCTCGTTTGGGGGTATTGGGCTTCATTTTGGAAAATACTTATTTTGCTCAATTTTGGTCAATTTTGCAAGGTCGTGATGGATCTACTTTATTTTCCGTATATTAACCTGTTTGGATGCTAGAAGATTCCTCAGAACATGGCTCGTTTGGGGGTATTGGGCTTCATTTTGGAAAATACTTATTTTGCTCAATTTTTGTCAATTTTGCCAGGTCGCGATGGATCTACTTTTTTTTCCGTATATTAACCTGTTTGGATGCTAGAAAACCCCTCAGAACATGGCTCGTTTGGAGTGGGTTAGGGTTAGCAAATTATTTCAGTGACAAATGATACAAGCTATCTGATTGGCTAAGAGAAAATTGTTTCACTGACAAATAATACAAGCTATCTGATTGGCTAAGAGAAAAATATTACAAATGAAACGAACCATCTGATTGGCTAAGAGCAAATAATTTCACTGACAAATGAAACGAGCTATCTGATTGGCTAAGAGCAAATTGCCCTAACCCGAGTGGGGAAAAATTCGATGGATGCTACTTCTAGCATCCATCGAACACGAACACGGCTGGTTTGGGGGTATTGGGCTTCATTTTGGAAAATACTTATTTTGCTCAATTTTTGTCAATTTTGCCAGGTTGCGATGGCTCTACTTTATTTCCGTATATTAACATGTTTGGATGCTAGAAGATTCCTCAGAACATGGCTCGTTTGGGGGTATTGGGCTTCATTTTGGAAAATACTTATTTTGCTCAATTTTTGTCAATTTTGCCAGGTCGCGATGGATCTACTTTTTTTTCCGTATATTAACCTGTTTGGATGCTAGAAAACCCCTCAGAACATGGCTCGTTTGGAGTGGGTTAGGGTTAGCAAATTATTTCAGTGACAAATGATACAAGCTATCTGATTGGCTAAGAGAAAATTGTTTCACTGACAAATAATACAAGCTATCTGATTGGCTAAGAGAAAAATATTACAAATGAAACGAACCATCTGATTGGCTAAGAGCAAATAATTTCACTGACAAATGAAACGAGCTATCTGATTGGCTAAGAGCAAATTGCCCTAACCCGAGTGGGGAAAAATTCGATGGATGCTACTTCTAGCATCCATCGAACACGAACACGGCTGGTTTGGGGGTATTGGGCTTCATTTTGGAAAATACTTATTTTGCTCAATTTTTGTCAATTTTGCCAGGTTGCGATGGCTCTACTTTATTTCCGTATATTAACATGTTTGGATGCTAGAAGATTCCTCAGAACATGGCTCGTTTGGGGGTATTGGGCTTCATTTTGGAAAATACTTATTTTGCTCAATTTTTGTCAATTTTGCCAGGTCGCGATGGATCTACTTTTTTTTCCGTATATTAACCTGTTTGGATGCTAGAAAACCCCTCAGAACATGGCTCGTTTGGAGTGGGTTAGGGTTAGCAAATTATTTCAGTGACAAATGATACAAGCTATCTGATTGGCTAAGAGAAAATTGTTTCACTGACAAATAATACAAGCTATCTGATTGGCTAAGAGAAAAATATTACAAATGAAACGAACCATCTGATTGGCTAAGAGCAAATAATTTCACTGACAAATGAAACGAGCTATCTGATTGGCTAAGAGCAAATTATCCTAACCCGAGTGGGGAAAAACTCCAAGGATGCTACTTCTAGCATCCATCGAACACGAACACGGGAGGTTTGGGGGTATTGTGCTTCATTTTCGAAAATACTTATTTTGCTCAATTTTGGTCAATTTTGCAAGGTCGTGATGGATCTACTTTATTTTCCGTATATTAACCTGTTTGGATGCTAGAAAACACCTCACAACATGGCTCGTTTGGAGTGGGTTAGGGTTAGCAAATTATTTCATTGACAAATGATACAAGCTATCTGATTGGCTAAGAGAAAAATATTACAAATGAAACGAGCCATCTGATTGGCTAAGAGCAAATTATTTCACTGACAAATGAAACGAGCTATCTGATTGGCTAAGAGCAAATTGCCCTAACCCGAGTGGGGAAAAATTCGATGGATGCTACTTCTAGCATCCATCGAACACGAACACGGCTGGTTTGGGGGTATTGGGCTTCATTTTGGAAAAAATACTTAATTTGCTCAATTTTTGTCAATTTTGCCAGGTCGCGATGGCTCTACTTTATTTCCGTATATTAACCTGTTTGGATGCTAGAAGATTCCTCAGAACATGGCTCGTTTGGGGGTATTGGGCTTCATTTTGGAAAATACTTATTTTGCTCAATTTTGGTCAATTTTGCAAGGTCGTGATGGATCTACTTTATTTTCCGTATATTAACCTGTTTGGATGCTAGAAGATTCCTCAGAACATGGCTCGTTTGGGGGTATTGGGCTTCATTTTGGAAAATACTTATTTTGCTCAATTTTTGTCAATTTTGCCAGGTCGCGATGGATCTACTTTTTTTTCCGTATATTAACCTGTTTGGATGCTAGAAAACCCCTCAGAACATGGCTCGTTTGGAGTGGGTTAGGGTTAGCAAATTATTTCAGTGACAAATGATACAAGCTATCTGATTGGCTAAGAGAAAATTGTTTCACTGACAAATAATACAAGCTATCTGATTGGCTAAGAGAAAAATATTACAAATGAAACGAACCATCTGATTGGCTAAGAGCAAATAATTTCACTGACAAATGAAACGAGCTATCTGATTGGCTAAGAGCAAATTGCCCTAACCCGAGTGGGGAAAAATTCGATGGATGCTACTTCTAGCATCCATCGAACACGAACACGGCTGGTTTGGGGGTATTGGGCTTCATTTTGGAAAATACTTATTTTGCTCAATTTTTGTCAATTTTGCCAGGTTGCGATGGCTCTACTTTATTTCCGTATATTAACATGTTTGGATGCTAGAAGATTCCTCAGAACATGGCTCGTTTGGGGGTATTGGGCTTCATTTTGGAAAATACTTATTTTGCTCAATTTTTGTCAATTTTGCCAGGTCGCGATGGATCTACTTTTTTTTCCGTATATTAACCTGTTTGGATGCTAGAAAACCCCTCAGAACATGGCTCGTTTGGAGTGGGTTAGGGTTAGCAAATTATTTCAGTGACAAATGATACAAGCTATCTGATTGGCTAAGAGAAAATTGTTTCACTGACAAATAATACAAGCTATCTGATTGGCTAAGAGAAAAATATTACAAATGAAACGAACCATCTGATTGGCTAAGAGCAAATAATTTCACTGACAAATGAAACGAGCTATCTGATTGGCTAAGAGCAAATTATCCTAACCCGAGTGGGGAAAAACTCCAAGGATGCTACTTCTAGCATCCATCGAACACGAACACGGGAGGTTTGGGGGTATTGTGCTTCATTTTCGAAAATACTTATTTTGCTCAATTTTGGTCAATTTTGCAAGGTCGTGATGGATCTACTTTATTTTCCGTATATTAACCTGTTTGGATGCTAGAAAACACCTCACAACATGGCTCGTTTGGAGTGGGTTAGGGTTAGCAAATTATTTCATTGACAAATGATACAAGCTATCTGATTGGCTAAGAGAAAAATATTACAAATGAAACGAGCCATCTGATTGGCTAAGAGCAAATTATTTCACTGACAAATGAAACGAGCTATCTGATTGGCTAAGAGCAAATTGCCCTAACCCGAGTGGGGAAAAATTCGATGGATGCTACTTCTAGCATCCATCGAACACGAACACGGCTGGTTTGGGGGTATTGGGCTTCATTTTGGAAAAAATACTTAATTTGCTCAATTTTTGTCAATTTTGCCAGGTCGCGATGGCTCTACTTTATTTCCGTATATTAACCTGTTTGGATGCTAGAAGATTCCTCAGAACATGGCTCGTTTGGGGGTATTGGGCTTCATTTTGGAAAATACTTATTTTGCTCAATTTTGGTCAATTTTGCAAGGTCGTGATGGATCTACTTTATTTTCCGTATATTAACCTGTTTGGATGCTAGAAGATTCCTCAGAACATGGCTCGTTTGGGGGTATTGGGCTTCATTTTTGAAAATACTTATTTTGCTCAATTTTTGTCAATTTTGCCAGGTCGCGATGGATCTACTTTTTTTTCCGTATATTAACCTGTTTGGATGCTAGAAAACCCCTCAGAACATGGCTCGTTTGGAGTGGGTTAGGGTTAGCAAATTATTTCAGTGACAAATGATACAAGCTATCTGATTGGCTAAGAGAAAATTGTTTCACTGACAAATAATACAAGCTATCTGATTGGCTAAGAGAAAAATATTACAAATGAAACGAACCATCTGATTGGCTAAGAGCAAATAATTTCACTGACAAATGAAACGAGCTATCTGATTGGCTAAGAGCAAATTGCCCTAACCCGAGTGGGGAAAAATTCGATGGATGCTACTTCTAGCATCCATCGAACACGAACACGGCTGGTTTGGGGGTATTGGGCTTCATTTTGGAAAATACTTATTTTGCTCAATTTTTGTCAATTTTGCCAGGTTGCGATGGCTCTACTTTATTTCCGTATATTAACATGTTTGGATGCTAGAAGATTCCTCAGAACATGGCTCGTTTGGGGGTATTGGGCTTCATTTTGGAAAATACTTATTTTGCTCAATTTTTGTCAATTTTGCCAGGTCGCGATGGATCTACTTTTTTTTCCGTATATTAACCTGTTTGGATGCTAGAAAACCCCTCAGAACATGGCTCGTTTGGAGTGGGTTAGGGTTAGCAAATTATTTCAGTGACAAATGATACAAGCTATCTGATTGGCTAAGAGAAAATTGTTTCACTGACAAATAATACAAGCTATCTGATTGGCTAAGAGAAAAATATTACAAATGAAACGAACCATCTGATTGGCTAAGAGCAAATAATTTCACTGACAAATGAAACGAGCTATCTGATTGGCTAAGAGCAAATTATCCTAACCCGAGTGGGGAAAAACTCCAAGGATGCTACTTCTAGCATCCATCGAACACGAACACGGGAGGTTTGGGGGTATTGTGCTTCATTTTCGAAAATACTTATTTTGCTCAATTTTGGTCAATTTTGCAAGGTCGTGATGGATCTACTTTATTTTCCGTATATTAACCTGTTTGGATGCTAGAAAACACCTCACAACATGGCTCGTTTGGAGTGGGTTAGGGTTAGCAAATTATTTCATTGACAAATGATACAAGCTATCTGATTGGCTAAGAGAAAAATATTACAAATGAAACGAGCCATCTGATTGGCTAAGAGCAAATTATTTCACTGACAAATGAAACGAGCTATCTGATTGGCTAAGAGCAAATTGCCCTAACCCGAGTGGGGAAAAATTCGATGGATGCTACTTCTAGCATCCATCGAACACGAACACGGCTGGTTTGGGGGTATTGGGCTTCATTTTGGAAAAAATACTTAATTTGCTCAATTTTTGTCAATTTTGCCAGGTCGCGATGGCTCTACTTTATTTCCGTATATTAACCTGTATGGATGCTAGAAGATTCCTCAGAACATGGCTCGTTTGGGGGTATTGGGCTTCATTTTGGAAAATACTTATTTTGCTCAATTTTGGTCAATTTTGCAAGGTCGTGATGGATCTACTTTATTTTCCGTATATTAACCTGTTTGGATGCTAGAAGATTCCTCAGAACATGGCTCGTTTGGGGGTATTGGGCTTCATTTTGGAAAATACTTATTTTGCTCAATTTTTGTCAATTTTGCCAGGTCGCGATGGATCTACTTTTTTTTCCGTATATTAACCTGTTTGGATGCTAGAAAACCCCTCAGAACATGGCTCGTTTGGAGTGGGTTAGGGTTAGCAAATTATTTCAGTGACAAATGATACAAGCTATCTGATTGGCTAAGAGAAAATTGTTTCACTGACAAATAATACAAGCTATCTGATTGGCTAAGAGAAAAATATTACAAATGAAACGAACCATCTGATTGGCTAAGAGCAAATAATTTCACTGACAAATGAAACGAGCTATCTGATTGGCTAAGAGCAAATTGCCCTAACCCGAGTGGGGAAAAATTCGATGGATGCTACTTCTAGCATCCATCGAACACGAACACGGCTGGTTTGGGGGTATTGGGCTTCATTTTGGAAAATACTTATTTTGCTCAATTTTTGTCAATTTTGCCAGGTTGCGATGGCTCTACTTTATTTCCGTATATTAACATGTTTGGATGCTAGAAGATTCCTCAGAACATGGCTCGTTTGGGGGTATTGGGCTTCATTTTGGAAAATACTTATTTTGCTCAATTTTTGTCAATTTTGCCAGGTCGCGATGGATCTACTTTTTTTTCCGTATATTAACCTGTTTGGATGCTAGAAAACCCCTCAGAACATGGCTCGTTTGGAGTGGGTTAGGGTTAGCAAATTATTTCAGTGACAAATGATACAAGCTATCTGATTGGCTAAGAGAAAATTGTTTCACTGACAAATAATACAAGCTATCTGATTGGCTAAGAGAAAAATATTACAAATGAAACGAACCATCTGATTGGCTAAGAGCAAATAATTTCACTGACAAATGAAACGAGCTATCTGATTGGCTAAGAGCAAATTATCCTAACCCGAGTGGGGAAAAACTCCAAGGATGCTACTTCTAGCATCCATCGAACACGAACACGGGAGGTTTGGGGGTATTGTGCTTCATTTTCGAAAATACTTATTTTGCTCAATTTTGGTCAATTTTGCAAGGTCGTGATGGATCTACTTTATTTTCCGTATATTAACCTGTTTGGATGCTAGAAAACACCTCACAACATGGCTCGTTTGGAGTGGGTTAGGGTTAGCAAATTATTTCATTGACAAATGATACAAGCTATCTGATTGGCTAAGAGAAAAATATTACAAATGAAACGAGCCATCTGATTGGCTAAGAGCAAATTATTTCACTGACAAATGAAACGAGCTATCTGATTGGCTAAGAGCAAATTGCCCTAACCCGAGTGGGGAAAAATTCGATGGATGCTACTTCTAGCATCCATCGAACACGAACACGGCTGGTTTGGGGGTATTGGGCTTCATTTTGGAAAAAATACTTAATTTGCTCATTTTTTGTCAATTTTGCCAGGTCGCGATGGCTCTACTTTATTTCCGTATATTAACCTGTTTGGATGCTAGAAGATTCCTCAGAACATGGCTCGTTTGGGGGTATTGGGCTTCATTTTGGAAAATACTTATTTTGCTCAATTTTGGTCAATTTTGCAAGGTCGTGATGGATCTACTTTATTTTCCGTATATTAACCTGTTTGGATGCTAGAAGATTCCTCAGAACATGGCTCGTTTGGGGGTATTGGGCTTCATTTTTGAAAATACTTATTTTGCTCAATTTTTGTCAATTTTGCCAGGTCGCGATGGATCTACTTTTTTTTCCGTATATTAACCTGTTTGGATGCTAGAAAACCCCTCAGAACATGGCTCGTTTGGAGTGGGTTAGGGTTAGCAAATTATTTCAGTGACAAATGATACAAGCTATCTGATTGGCTAAGAGAAAATTGTTTCACTGACAAATAATACAAGCTATCTGATTGGCTAAGAGAAAAATATTACAAATGAAACGAACCATCTGATTGGCTAAGAGCAAATAATTTCACTGACAAATGAAACGAGCTATCTGATTGGCTAAGAGCAAATTGCCCTAACCCGAGTGGGGAAAAATTCGATGGATGCTACTTCTAGCATCCATCGAACACGAACACGGCTGGTTTGGGGGTATTGGGCTTCATTTTGGAAAATACTTATTTTGCTCAATTTTTGTCAATTTTGCCAGGTTGCGATGGCTCTACTTTATTTCCGTATATTAACATGTTTGGATGCTAGAAGATTCCTCAGAACATGGCTCGTTTGGGGGTATTGGGCTTCATTTTGGAAAATACTTATTTTGCTCAATTTTTGTCAATTTTGCCAGGTCGCGATGGATCTACTTTTTTTTCCGTATATTAACCTGTTTGGATGCTAGAAAACCCCTCAGAACATGGCTCGTTTGGAGTGGGTTAGGGTTAGCAAATTATTTCAGTGACAAATGATACAAGCTATCTGATTGGCTAAGAGAAAATTGTTTCACTGACAAATAATACAAGCTATCTGATTGGCTAAGAGAAAAATATTACAAATGAAACGAACCATCTGATTGGCTAAGAGCAAATAATTTCACTGACAAATGAAACGAGCTATCTGATTGGCTAAGAGCAAATTGCCCTAACCCGAGTGGGGAAAAATTCGATGGATGCTACTTCTAGCATCCATCGAACACGAACACGGCTGGTTTGGGGGTATTGGGCTTCATTTTGGAAAATACTTATTTTGCTCAATTTTTGTCAATTTTGCCAGGTTGCGATGGCTCTACTTTATTTCCGTATATTAACATGTTTGGATGCTAGAAGATTCCTCAGAACATGGCTCGTTTGGGGGTATTGGGCTTCATTTTGGAAAATACTTATTTTGCTCAATTTTTGTCAATTTTGCCAGGTCGCGATGGATCTACTTTTTTTTCCGTATATTAACCTGTTTGGATGCTAGAAAACCCCTCAGAACATGGCTCGTTTGGAGTGGGTTAGGGTTAGCAAATTATTTCAGTGACAAATGATACAAGCTATCTGATTGGCTAAGAGAAAATTGTTTCACTGACAAATAATACAAGCTATCTGATTGGCTAAGAGAAAAATATTACAAATGAAACGAACCATCTGATTGGCTAAGAGCAAATAATTTCACTGACAAATGAAACGAGCTATCTGATTGGCTAAGAGCAAATTATCCTAACCCGAGTGGGGAAAAACTCCAAGGATGCTACTTCTAGCATCCATCGAACACGAACACGGGAGGTTTGGGGGTATTGTGCTTCATTTTCGAAAATACTTATTTTGCTCAATTTTGGTCAATTTTGCAAGGTCGTGATGGATCTACTTTATTTTCCGTATATTAACCTGTTTGGATGCTAGAAAACACCTCACAACATGGCTCGTTTGGAGTGGGTTAGGGTTAGCAAATTATTTCATTGACAAATGATACAAGCTATCTGATTGGCTAAGAGAAAAATATTACAAATGAAACGAGCCATCTGATTGGCTAAGAGCAAATTATTTCACTGACAAATGAAACGAGCTATCTGATTGGCTAAGAGCAAATTGCCCTAACCCGAGTGGGGAAAAATTCGATGGATGCTACTTCTAGCATCCATCGAACACGAACACGGCTGGTTTGGGGGTATTGGGCTTCATTTTGGAAAATACTTATTTTGCTCAATTTTTGTCAATTTTGCCAGGTCGCGATGGATCTACTTTTTTTTTTCCGTATATTAACCTGTTTGGATGCTAGAAAACCCCTCAGAACATGGCTCGTTTGGAGTGGGTTAGGGTTAGCAAATTATTTCAGTGACAAATGATACAAGCTATCTGATTGGCTAAGAGAAAATTGTTTCACTGACAAATGATACAAGCTATCTGATTGGTTAAGAGAAAAATATTACAAAAGAAACGAACCATCTGATTGGCTAAGAGCAAATAATTTCACTGACAAATGAAACGAGCTATCTGATTGGCTAAGAGCAAATTGCCCTAACCCGAGTGGGGAAAAATTCGATGGATGCTACTTCTAGCATCCATCGAACACGAACACGGCTGGTTTGGGGGTATTGGGCTTCATTTTGGAAAATACTTATTTTGCTCAATTTTTGTCAATTTTGCCAGGTCGCGATGGCTCTACTTTATTTCCGTATATTAACCTGTTTGGATGCTAGAAGATTCCTCAGAACATGGCTCGTTTGGGGGTATTGGGCTTCATTTTGGAAAATACTTATTTTGCTAAATTTTGGTCAATTTTGCAAGGTCGTGATGGATCTACTTTATTTTCCGTATATTAACCTGTTTGGATGCTAGAAAACACCTCAGAACATGGCTCGTTTGGAGTGGGTTAGGGTTAGCAAATTATTTCAGTGACAAATGATACAAGCTATCTGATTGGCTAAGAGAAAAATATTACAAATGAAACGAGCCATCTGATTGGCTAAGAGCAAATTATTTCACTGACAAATGAAACGAGCTATCTGATTGGCTAAGAGCAAATTGCCCTAACCCGAGTGGGGAAAAATTCGATGGATGCTACTTCTAGCATCCATCGAACACGAACACGGCTGGTTTGGGGGTATTGGGCTTCATTTTGGAAAATACTTAATTTGCTCAATTTTTGTCAATTTTGCCAGGTCGCGATGGCTCTACTTTATTTCCGTATATTAACCTGTTTGGATGCTAGAAAACCCCTCAGAACATGGCTCGTTTGGAGTGGGTTAGGGTTAGCAAATTATTTCAGTGACAAATGATACAAGCTATCTGATTGGCTAAGAGAAAATTGTTTCACTGACAAATAATACAAGCTATCTGATTGGCTAAGAGAAAAATATTACAAATGAAACGAACCATCTGATTGGCTAAGAGCAAATAATTTCACTGACAAATGAAACGAGCTATCTGATTGGCTAAGAGCAAATTGCCCTAACCCGAGTGGGGAAAAATTCGATGGATGCTACTTCTAGCATCCATCGAACACGAACACGGCTGGTTTGGGGGTATTGGGCTTCATTTTGGAAAATACTTATTTTGCTCAATTTTTGTCAATTTTGCCAGGTTGCGATGGCTCTACTTTATTTCCGTATATTAACATGTTTGGATGCTAGAAGATTCCTCAGAACATGGCTCGTTTGGGGGTATTGGGCTTCATTTTGGAAAATACTTATTTTGCTCAATTTTTGTCAATTTTGCCAGGTCGCGATGGATCTACTTTTTTTTCCGTATATTAACCTGTTTGGATGCTAGAAAACCCCTCAGAACATGGCTCGTTTGGAGTGGGTTAGGGTTAGCAAATTATTTCAGTGACAAATGATACAAGCTATCTGATTGGCTAAGAGAAAATTGTTTCACTGACAAATAATACAAGCTATCTGATTGGCTAAGAGAAAAATATTACAAATGAAACGAACCATCTGATTGGCTAAGAGCAAATAATTTCACTGACAAATGAAACGAGCTATCTGATTGGCTAAGAGCAAATTATCCTAACCCGAGTGGGGAAAAACTCCAAGGATGCTACTTCTAGCATCCATCGAACACGAACACGGGAGGTTTGGGGGTATTGTGCTTCATTTTCGAAAATACTTATTTTGCTCAATTTTGGTCAATTTTGCAAGGTCGTGATGGATCTACTTTATTTTCCGTATATTAACCTGTTTGGATGCTAGAAAACACCTCACAACATGGCTCGTTTGGAGTGGGTTAGGGTTAGCAAATTATTTCATTGACAAATGATACAAGCTATCTGATTGGCTAAGAGAAAAATATTACAAATGAAACGAGCCATCTGATTGGCTAAGAGCAAATTATTTCACTGACAAATGAAACGAGCTATCTGATTGGCTAAGAGCAAATTGCCCTAACCCGAGTGGGGAAAAATTCGATGGATGCTACTTCTAGCATCCATCGAACACGAACACGGCTGGTTTGGGGGTATTGGGCTTCATTTTGGAAAATACTTATTTTGCTCAATTTTTGTCAATTTTGCCAGGTCGCGATGGATCTACTTTTTTTTTTCCGTATATTAACCTGTTTGGATGCTAGAAAACCCCTCAGAACATGGCTCGTTTGGAGTGGGTTAGGGTTAGCAAATTATTTCAGTGACAAATGATACAAGCTATCTGATTGGCTAAGAGAAAATTGTTTCACTGACAAATGATACAAGCTATCTGATTGGTTAAGAGAAAAATATTACAAAAGAAACGAACCATCTGATTGGCTAAGAGCAAATAATTTCACTGACAAATGAAACGAGCTATCTGATTGGCTAAGAGCAAATTGCCCTAACCCGAGTGGGGAAAAATTCGATGGATGCTACTTCTAGCATCCATCGAACACGAACACGGCTGGTTTGGGGGTATTGGGCTTCATTTTGGAAAATACTTATTTTGCTCAATTTTTGTCAATTTTGCCAGGTCGCGATGGCTCTACTTTATTTCCGTATATTAACCTGTTTGGATGCTAGAAGATTCCTCAGAACATGGCTCGTTTGGGGGTATTGGGCTTCATTTTGGAAAATACTTATTTTGCTAAATTTTGGTCAATTTTGCAAGGTCGTGATGGATCTACTTTATTTTCCGTATATTAACCTGTTTGGATGCTAGAAAACACCTCAGAACATGGCTCGTTTGGAGTGGGTTAGGGTTAGCAAATTATTTCAGTGACAAATGATACAAGCTATCTGATTGGCTAAGAGAAAAATATTACAAATGAAACGAGCCATCTGATTGGCTAAGAGCAAATTATTTCACTGACAAATGAAACGAGCTATCTGATTGGCTAAGAGCAAATTGCCCTAACCCGAGTGGGGAAAAATTCGATGGATGCTACTTCTAGCATCCATCGAACACGAACACGGCTGGTTTGGGGGTATTGGGCTTCATTTTGGAAAATACTTAATTTGCTCAATTTTTGTCAATTTTGCCAGGTCGCGATGGCTCTACTTTATTTCCGTATATTAACCTGTTTGGATGCTAGAAAACCCCTCAGAACATGGCTCGTTTGGAGTGGGTTAGGGTTAGCAAATTATTTCAGTGACAAATGATACAAGCTATCTGATTGGCTAAGAGAAAAATATTACAAATGAAACGAGCCATCTGATTGGCTAAGAGCAAATTATTTCACTGACAAATGAAACGAGCTATCTGATTGGCTAAGAGCAAATTGCCCTAACCCGAGTGGGGAAAAATTCGATGGATGCTACTTCTAGCATCCATCGAACACGAACACGGCTGGTTTGGGGGTATTGGGCTTCATTTTGGAAAATACTTATTTTGCTCAATTTTTGTCAATTTTGCCAGGTTGCGATGGCTCTACTTTATTTCCGTATATTAACATGTTTGGATGCTAGAAGATTCCTCAGAACATGGCTCGTTTGGGGGTATTGGGCTTCATTTTGGAAAATACTTATTTTGCTCAATTTTGGTCAATTTTGCAAGGTCGTGATGGATCTACTTTATTTTCCGTATATTAACCTGTTTGGATGCTAGAAAACCCCTCAGAACATGGCTCGTTTGGAGTGGGTTAGGGTTAGCAAATTATTTCAGTGACAAATGATACAAGCTATCTGATTGGCTAAGAGAAAATTGTTTCACTGACAAATGATACAAGCTATCTGATTGGTTAAGAGAAAAATATTACAAAAGAAACGAACCATCTGATTGGCTAAGAGCAAATAATTTCACTGACAAATGAAACGAGCTATCTGATTGGCTAAGAGCAAATTGCCCTAACCCGAGTGGGGAAAAATTCGATGGATGCTACTTCTAGCATCCATCGAACACGAACACGGCTGGTTTGGGGGTATTGGGCTTCATTTTGGAAAATACTTATTTTGCTCAATTTTTGTCAATTTTGCCAGGTCGCGATGGCTCTACTTTATTTCCGTATATTAACCTGTTTGGATGCTAGAAGATTCCTCAGAACATGGCTCGTTTGGGGGTATTGGGCTTCATTTTGGAAAATACTTATTTTGCTCAATTTTGGTCAATTTTGCAAGGTCGTGATGGATCTACTTTATTTTCCGTATATTAACCTGTTTGGATGCTAGAAAACACCTCAGAACATGGCTCGTTTGGAGTGGGTTAGGGTTAGCAAATTATTTCAGTGACAAATGATACAAGCTATCTGATTGGCTAAGAGAAAAATATTACAAATGAAACGAGCCATCTGATTGGCTAAGAGCAAATTATTTCACTGACAAATGAAACGAGCTATCTGATTGGCTAAGAGCAAATTGCCCTAACCCGAGTGGGGAAAAATTCGATGGATGCTACTTCTAGCATCCATCGAACACGAACACGGCTGGTTTGGGGGTATGGGCTTCATTTTGGAAAATACTTATTTTGCTCAATTTTTGTCAATTTTGCCAGGTCGCGATGGATCTACTTTATTTTCCGTATATTAACCTGTTTGGATGCTAGAAGATTCCTCAGAACATGGCTCGTTTGGGGGTATTGGGCTTCATTTTGGAAAATACTTATTTTGCTCAATTTTTGTCAATTTTGCCAGGTCGTGATGGATCTACTTTATTTTCCGTATATTAACCTGTTTGGATGCTAGAAGATTCCTCAGAACATGGCTCGTTTGGGGGTATTGGGCTTCATTTTGGAAAATACTTATTTTGCTCAATTTTTGTCAATTTTGCCAGGTCGCGATGGATCTACTTTTTTTTCCGTATATTAACCTGTTTGGATGCTAGAAAACCCCTCAGAACATGGCTCGTTTGGAGTGGGTTAGGGTTAGCAAATTATTTCAGTGACAAATGATACAAGCTATCTGATTGGCTAAGAGAAAATTGTTTCACTGACAAATAATACAAGCTATCTGATTGGCTAAGAGAAAAATATTACAAATGAAACGAACCATCTGATTGGCTAAGAGCAAATAATTTCACTGACAAATGAAACGAGCTATCTGATTGGCTAAGAGCAAATTGCCCTAACCCGAGTGGGGAAAAATTCGATGGATGCTACTTCTAGCATCCATCGAACACGAACACGGCTGGTTTGGGGGTATTGGGCTTCATTTTGGAAAATACTTATTTTGCTCAATTTTTGTCAATTTTGCCAGGTCGCGATGGATCTACTTTTTTTTTCGTATATTAACCTGTTTGGATGCTAGAAAACCCCTCAGAACATGGCTCGTTTGGAGTGGGTTAGGGTTAGCAAATTATTTCAGTGACAAATGATACAAGCTATCTGATTGGCTAAGAGAAAATTGTTTCACTGACAAATGATACAAGCTATCTGATTGGTTAAGAGAAAAATATTACAAATGAAACGAACCATCTGATTGGCTAAGAGCAAATAATTTCACTGACAAATGAAACGAGCTATCTGATTGGCTAAGAGCAAATTGCCCTAACCCGAGTGGGGAAAAATTCGATGGATGCTACTTCTAGCATCCATCGAACACGAACACGGCTGGTTTGGGGGTATTGGGCTTCATTTTGGAAAATACTTATTTTGCTCAATTTTTGTCAATTTTGCCAGGTTGCGATGGCTCTACTTTATTTCCGTATATTAACATGTTTGGATGCTAGAAGATTCCTCAGAACATGGCTCGTTTGGGGGTATTGGGCTTCATTTTGGAAAATACTTATTTTGCTCAATTTTTGTCAATTTTGCCAGGTCGCGATGGATCTACTTTTTTTTCCGTATATTAACCTGTTTGGATGCTAGAAAACCCCTCAGAACATGGCTCGTTTGGAGTGGGTTAGGGTTAGCAAATTATTTCAGTGACAAATGATACAAGCTATCTGATTGGCTAAGAGAAAATTGTTTCACTGACAAATAATACAAGCTATCTGATTGGCTAAGAGAAAAATATTACAAATGAAACGAACCATCTGATTGGCTAAGAGCAAATAATTTCACTGACAAATGAAACGAGCTATCTGATTGGCTAAGAGCAAATTGCCCTAACCCGAGTGGGGAAAAATTCGATGGATGCTACTTCTAGCATCCATCGAACACGAACACGGCTGGTTTGGGGGTATTGGGCTTCATTTTGGAAAATACTTATTTTGCTCAATTTTTGTCAATTTTGCCAGGTTGCGATGGCTCTACTTTATTTCCGTATATTAACATGTTTGGATGCTAGAAGATTCCTCAGAACATGGCTCGTTTGGGGGTATTGGGCTTCATTTTGGAAAATACTTATTTTGCTCAATTTTGGTCAATTTTGCCAGGTCGCGATGGATCTACTTTTTTTTCCGTATATTAACCTGTTTGGATGCTAGAAAACCCCTCAGAACATGGCTCGTTTGGAGTGGGTTAGGGTTAGCAAATTATTTCAGTGACAAATGATACAAGCTATCTGATTGGTTAAGAGAAAGTTGTTTCACTGACAAAGGATACAAGCTATCTGATTGGTTAAGAGAAAAATATTACAAAAGAAACGAACCATCTGATTGGCTAAAAGCAAATAATTTCACTGACAAATGAAACGAGCTATCTGATTGGCTAAGAGCAAATTGCCCTAACCCGAGTGGGGAAAAATTCGATGGATGCTACTTCTAGCATCCATCGAACACGAACACGGCTGGTTTGGGGGTATTGGGCTTCATTTTGGAAAATACTTATTTTGCTCAATTTTTGTCAATTTTGCCAGGTCGCGATGGATCTACTTTTTTTTTCGTATATTAACCTGTTTGGATGCTAGAAAACCCCTCAGAACATGGCTCGTTTGGAGTGGGTTAGGGTTAGCAAATTATTTCAGTGACAAATGATACAAGCTATCTGATTGGCTAAGAGAAAATTGTTTCACTGACAAATGATACAAGCTATCTGATTGGTTAAGAGAAAAATATTACAAATGAAACGAACCATCTGATTGGCTAAGAGCAAATAATTTCACTGACAAATGAAACGAGCTATCTGATTGGCTAAGAGCAAATTGCCCTAACCCGAGTGGGGAAAAATTCGATGGATGCTACTTCTAGCATCCATCGAACACGAACACGGCTGGTTTGGGGGTATTGGGCTTCATTTTGGAAAATACTTATTTTGCTCAATTTTTGTCAATTTTGCCAGGTTGCGATGGCTCTACTTTATTTCCGTATATTAACATGTTTGGATGCTAGAAGATTCCTCAGAACATGGCTCGTTTGGGGGTATTGGGCTTCATTTTGGAAAATACTTATTTTGCTCAATTTTTGTCAATTTTGCCAGGTCGCGATGGATCTACTTTTTTTTCCGTATATTAACCTGTTTGGATGCTAGAAAACCCCTCAGAACATGGCTCGTTTGGAGTGGGTTAGGGTTAGCAAATTATTTCAGTGACAAATGATACAAGCTATCTGATTGGCTAAGAGAAAATTGTTTCACTGACAAATAATACAAGCTATCTGATTGGCTAAGAGAAAAATATTACAAATGAAACGAACCATCTGATTGGCTAAGAGCAAATAATTTCACTGACAAATGAAACGAGCTATCTGATTGGCTAAGAGCAAATTGCCCTAACCCGAGTGGGGAAAAATTCGATGGATGCTACTTCTAGCATCCATCGAACACGAACACGGCTGGTTTGGGGGTATTGGGCTTCATTTTGGAAAATACTTATTTTGCTCAATTTTTGTCAATTTTGCCAGGTTGCGATGGCTCTACTTTATTTCCGTATATTAACATGTTTGGATGCTAGAAGATTCCTCAGAACATGGCTCGTTTGGGGGTATTGGGCTTCATTTTGGAAAATACTTATTTTGCTCAATTTTTGTCAATTTTGCCAGGTCGCGATGGATCTACTTTTTTTTCCGTATATTAACCTGTTTGGATGCTAGAAAACCCCTCAGAACATGGCTCGTTTGGAGTGGGTTAGGGTTAGCAAATTATTTCAGTGACAAATGATACAAGCTATCTGATTGGCTAAGAGAAAATTGTTTCACTGACAAATAATACAAGCTATCTGATTGGCTAAGAGAAAAATATTACAAATGAAACGAACCATCTGATTGGCTAAGAGCAAATAATTTCACTGACAAATGAAACGAGCTATCTGATTGGCTAAGAGCAAATTATCCTAACCCGAGTGGGGAAAAACTCCAAGGATGCTACTTCTAGCATCCATCGAACACGAACACGGGAGGTTTGGGGGTATTGTGCTTCATTTTCGAAAATACTTATTTTGCTCAATTTTGGTCAATTTTGCAAGGTCGTGATGGATCTACTTTATTTTCCGTATATTAACCTGTTTGGATGATAGAAAACACCTCACAACATGGCTCGTTTGGAGTGGGTTAGGGTTAGCAAATTATTTCATTGACAAATGATACAAGCTATCTGATTGGCTAAGAGAAAAATATTACAAATGAAACGAGCCATCTGATTGGCTAAGAGCAAATTATTTCACTGACAAATGAAACGAGCTATCTGATTGGCTAAGAGCAAATTGCCCTAACCCGAGTGGGGAAAAATTCGATGGATGCTACTTCTAGCATCCATCGAACACGAACACGGCTGGTTTGGGGGTATTGGGCTTCATTTTGGAAAATACTTATTTTGCTCAATTTTTGTCAATTTTGCCAGGTCGCGATGGATCTACTTTTTTTTTCCGTATATTAACCTGTTTGGATGCTAGAAAACCCCTCAGAACATGGCTCGTTTGGAGTGGGTTAGGGTTAGCAAATTATTTCAGTGACAAATGATACAAGCTATCTGATTGGCTAAGAGAAAATTGTTTCACTGACAAATGATACAAGCTATCTGATTGGTTAAGAGAAAAATATTACAAAAGAAACGAACCATCTGATTGGCTAAGAGCAAATAATTTCACTGACAAATGAAACGAGCTATCTGATTGGCTAAGAGCAAATTGCCCTAACCCGAGTGGGGAAAAATTCGATGGATGCTACTTCTAGCATCCATCGAACACGAACACGGCTGGTTTGGGGGTATTGGGCTTCATTTTGGAAAATACTTATTTTGCTCAATTTTTGTCAATTTTGCCAGGTCGCGATGGCTCTACTTTATTTCCGTATATTAACCTGTTTGGATGCTAGAAGATTCCTCAGAACATGGCTCGTTTGGGGGTATTGGGCTTCATTTTGGAAAATACTTATTTTGCTCAATTTTGGTCAATTTTGCAAGGTCGTGATGGATCTACTTTATTTTCCGTATATTAACCTGTTTGGATGCTAGAAAACACCTCACAACATGGCTCGTTTGGAGTGGGTTAGGGTTAGCAAATTATTTCATTGACAAATGATACAAGCTATCTGATTGGCTAAGAGAAAAATATTACAAATGAAACGAGCCATCTGATTGGCTAAGAGCAAATTATTTCACTGACAAATGAAACGAGCTATCTGATTGGCTAAGAGCAAATTGCCCTAACCCGAGTGGGGAAAAATTCGATGGATGCTACTTCTAGCATCCATCGAACACGAACACGGCTGGTTTGGGGGTATTGGGCTTCATTTTGGAAAATACTTATTTTGCTCAATTTTTGTCAATTTTGCCAGGTCGCGATGGATCTACTTTTTTTTTCCGTATATTAACCTGTTTGGATGCTAGAAAACCCCTCAGAACATGGCTCGTTTGGAGTGGGTTAGGGTTAGCAAATTATTTCAGTGACAAATGATACAAGCTATCTGATTGGCTAAGAGAAAATTGTTTCACTGACAAATGATACAAGCTATCTGATTGGTTAAGAGAAAAATATTACAAAATAAACGAACCATCTGATTGGCTAAGAGCAAATAATTTCACTGACAAATGAAACGAGCTATCTGATTGGCTAAGAGCAAATTGCCCTAACCCGAGTGGGGAAAAATTCGATGGATGCTACTTTTAGCACGAACACGGCTGGTTTGGGGGTATTGGGCTTCATTTTGGAAAATACTTATTTTGCTCAATTTTTGTCAATTTTGCCAGGTCGCGATGGATCTACTTTTTTTTTCCGTATATTAACCTGTTTGGATGCTAGAAAACCCCTCAGAACATGGCTCGTTTGGAGTGGGTTAGGGTTAGCAAATTATTTCAGTGACAAATGATACAAGCTATCTGATTGGCTAAGAGAAAATTGTTTCACTGACAAATGATACAAGCTATCTGATTGGTTAAGAGAAAAATATTACAAAAGAAACGAACCATCTGATTGGCTAAGAGCAAATAATTTCACTGACAAATGAAACGAGCTATCTGATTGGCTAAGAGCAAATTGCCCTAACCCGAGTGGGGAAAAATTCGATGGATGCTACTTCTAGCATCCATCGAACACGAACACGGCTGGTTTGGGGGTATTGGGCTTCATTTTGGAAAATACTTATTTTGCTCAATTTTTGTCAATTTTGCCAGGTCGCGATGGCTCTACTTTATTTCCGTATATTAACCTGTTTGGATGCTAGAAGATTCCTCAGAACATGGCTCGTTTGGGGGTATTGGGCTTCATTTTGGAAAATACTTATTTTGCTCAATTTTGGTCAATTTTGCAAGGTCGTGATGGATCTACTTTATTTTCCGTATATTAACCTGTTTGGATGCTAGAAAACACCTCAGAACATGGCTCGTTTGGAGTGGGTTAGGGTTAGCAAATTATTTCAGTGACAAATGATACAAGCTATCTGATTGGCTAAGAGAAAAATATTACAAATGAAACGAGCCATCTGATTGGCTAAGAGCAAATTATTTCACTGACAAATGAAACGAGCTATCTGATTGGCTAAGAGCAAATTGCCCTAACCCGAGTGGGGAAAAATTCGATGGATGCTACTTCTAGCATCCATCGAACACGAACACGGCTGGTTTGGGGGTATGGGCTTCATTTTGGAAAATACTTATTTTGCTCAATTTTGGTCAATTTTGCCAGGTCGCGATGGATCTACTTTATTTTCCGTATATTAACCTGTTTGGATGCTAGAAGATTCCTCAGAACATGGCTCGTTTGGGGGTATTGGGCTTCATTTTGGAAAATACTTATTTTGCTCAATTTTTGTCAATTTTGCCAGGTCGTGATGGATCTACTTTATTTTCCGTATATTAACCTGTTTGGATGCTAGAAGATTCCTCAGAACATGGCTCGTTTGGGGGTATTGGGCTTCATTTTGGAAAATACTTATTTTGCTCAATTTTTGTCAATTTTGCCAGGTCGCGATGGATCTACTTTTTTTTCCGTATATTAACCTGTTTGGATGCTAGAAAACCCCTCAGAACATGGCTCGTTTGGAGTGGGTTAGGGTTAGCAAATTATTTCAGTGACAAATGATACAAGCTATCTGATTGGCTAAGAGAAAATTGTTTCACTGACAAATAATACAAGCTATCTGATTGGCTAAGAGAAAAATATTACAAATGAAACGAACCATCTGATTGGCTAAGAGCAAATAATTTCACTGACAAATGAAACGAGCTATCTGATTGGCTAAGAGCAAATTGCCCTAACCCGAGTGGGGAAAAATTCGATGGATGCTACTTCTAGCATCCATCGAACACGAACACGGCTGGTTTGGGGGTATTGGGCTTCATTTTGGAAAATACTTATTTTGCTCAATTTTTGTCAATTTTGCCAGGTTGCGATGGCTCTACTTTATTTCCGTATATTAACATGTTTGGATGCTAGAAGATTCCTCAGAACATGGCTCGTTTGGGGGTATTGGGCTTCATTTTGGAAAATACTTATTTTGCTCAATTTTTGTCAATTTTGCCAGGTCGCGATGGATCTACTTTTTTTTCCGTATATTAACCTGTTTGGATGCTAGAAAACCCCTCAGAACATGGCTCGTTTGGAGTGGGTTAGGGTTAGCAAATTATTTCAGTGACAAATGATACAAGCTATCTGATTGGCTAAGAGAAAATTGTTTCACTGACAAATAATACAAGCTATCTGATTGGCTAAGAGAAAAATATTACAAATGAAACGAACCATCTGATTGGCTAAGAGCAAATAATTTCACTGACAAATGAAACGAGCTATCTGATTGGCTAAGAGCAAATTGCCCTAACCCGAGTGGGGAAAAATTCGATGGATGCTACTTCTAGCATCCATCGAACACGAACACGGCTGGTTTGGGGGTATTGGGCTTCATTTTGGAAAATACTTATTTTGCTCAATTTTTGTCAATTTTGCCAGGTCGCGATGGATCTACTTTTTTTTTCCGTATATTAACCTGTTTGGATGCTAGAAAACCCCTCAGAACATGGCTCGTTTGGAGTGGGTTAGGGTTAGCAAATTATTTCAGTGACAAATGATACAAGCTATCTGATTGGCTAAGAGAAAATTGTTTCACTGACAAATGATACAAGCTATCTGATTGGTTAAGAGAAAAATATTACAAAAGAAACGAACCATCTGATTGGCTAAGAGCAAATAATTTCACTGACAAATGAAACGAGCTATCTGATTGGCTAAGAGCAAATTGCCCTAACCCGAGTTGGGAAAAATTCGATGGATGCTACTTCTAGCATCCATCGAACACGAACACGGCTGGTTTGGGGGTATTGGGCTTCATTTTGGAAAATACTTATTTTGCTCAATTTTTGTCAATTTTGCCAGGTCGCGATGGCTCTACTTTATTTCCGTATATTAACCTGTTTGGATGCTAGAAGATTCCTCAGAACATGGCTCGTTTGGGGGTATTGGGCTTCATTTTGGAAAATACTTATTTTGCTCAATTTTGGTCAATTTTGCAAGGTCGTGATGGATCTACTTTATTTTCCGTATATTAACCTGTTTGGATGCTAGAAAACACCTCACAACATGGCTCGTTTGGAGTGGGTTAGGGTTAGCAAATTATTTCATAGACAAATGATACAAGCTATCTGATTGGCTAAGAGAAAAATATTACAAATGAAACGAGCCATCTGATTGGCTAAGAGCAAATTATTTCACTGACAAATGAAACGAGCTATCTGATTGGCTAAGAGCAAATTGCCCTAACCCGAGTGGGGAAAAATTCGATGGATGCTACTTCTAGCATCCATCGAACACGAACACGGCTGGTTTGGGGGTATTGGGCTTCATTTTGGAAAATACTTATTTTGCTCAATTTTTGTCAATTTTGCCAGGTCGCGATGGATCTACTTTTTTTTTCCGTATATTAACCTGTTTGGATGCTAGAAAACCCCTCAGAACATGGCTCGTTTGGAGTGGGTTAGGGTTAGCAAATTATTTCAGTGACAAATGATACAAGCTATCTGATTGGCTAAGAGAAAATTGTTTCACTGACAAATGATACAAGCTATCTGATTGGTTAAGAGAAAAATATTACAAAATAAACGAACCATCTGATTGGCTAAGAGCAAATAATTTCACTGACAAATGAAACGAGCTATCTGATTGGCTAAGAGCAAATTGCCCTAACCCGAGTGGGGAAAAATTCGATGGATGCTACTTCTAGCACGAACACGGCTGGTTTGGGGGTATTGGGCTTCATTTTGGAAAATACTTATTTAGCTCAATTTTTGTCAATTTTGCCAGGTCGCGATGGATCTACTTTTTTTTTCCGTATATTAACCTGTTTGGATGCTAGAAAACCCCTCAGAACATGGCTCGTTTGGAGTGGGTTAGGGTTAGCAAATTATTTCAGTGACAAATGATACAAGCTATCTGATTGGCTAAGAGAAAATTGTTTCACTGACAAATGATACAAGCTATCTGATTGGTTAAGAGAAAAATATTACAAAAGAAACGAACCATCTGATTGGCTAAGAGCAAATAATTTCACTGACAAATGAAACGAGCTATCTGATTGGCTAAGAGCAAATTGCCCTAACCCGAGTGGGGAAAAATTCGATGGATGCTACTTCTAGCATCCATCGAACACGAACACGGCTGGTTTGGGGGTATTGGGCTTCATTTTGGAAAATACTTATTTTGCTCAATTTTTGTCAATTTTGCCAGGTCGCGATGGCTCTACTTTATTTCCGTATATTAACCTGTTTGGATGCTAGAAGATTCCTCAGAACATGGCTCGTTTGGGGGTATTGGGCTTCATTTTGGAAAATACTTATTTTGCTCAATTTTGGTCAATTTTGCAAGGTCGTGATGGATCTACTTTATTTTCCGTATATTAACCTGTTTGGATGCTAGAAAACACCTCAGAACATGGCTCGTTTGGAGTGGGTTAGGGTTAGCAAATTATTTCAGTGACAAATGATACAAGCTATCTGATTGGCTAAGAGAAAAATATTACAAATGAAACGAGCCATCTGATTGGCTAAGAGCAAATTATTTCACTGACAAATGAAACGAGCTATCTGATTGGCTAAGAGCAAATTGCCCTAACCCGAGTGGGGAAAAATTCGATGGATGCTACTTCTAGCATCCATCGAACACGAACACGGCTGGTTTGGGGGTATGGGCTTCATTTTGGAAAATACTTATTTTGCTCAATTTTTGTCAATTTTGCCAGGTCGCGATGGATCTACTTTATTTTCCGTATATTAACCTGTTTGGATGCTAGAAGATTCCTCAGAACATGGCTCGTTTGGGGGTATTGGGCTTCATTTTGGAAAATACTTATTTTGCTCAATTTTTGTCAATTTTGCCAGGTCGTGATGGATCTACTTTATTTTCCGTATATTAACCTGTTTGGATGCTAGAAGATTCCTCAGAACATGGCTCGTTTGGGGGTATTGGGCTTCATTTTGGAAAATACTTATTTTGCTCAATTTTTGTCAATTTTGCCAGGTTGCGATGGCTCTACTTTATTTCCGTATATTAACATGTTTGGATGCTAGAAGATTCCTCAGAACATGGCTCGTTTGGGGGTATTGGGCTTCATTTTGGAAAATACTTATTTTGCTCAATTTTTGTCAATTTTGCCAGGTCGCGATGGATCTACTTTTTTTTCCGTATATTAACCTGTTTGGATGCTAGAAAACCCCTCAGAACATGGCTCGTTTGGAGTGGGTTAGGGTTAGCAAATTATTTCAGTGACAAATGATACAAGCTATCTGATTGGCTAAGAGAAAATTGTTTCACTGACAAATAATACAAGCTATCTGATTGGCTAAGAGAAAAATATTACAAATGAAACGAACCATCTGATTGGCTAAGAGCAAATAATTTCACTGACAAATGAAACGAGCTATCTGATTGGCTAAGAGCAAATTGCCCTAACCCGAGTGGGGAAAAATTCGATGGATGCTACTTCTAGCATCCATCGAACACGAACACGGCTGGTTTGGGGGTATTGGGCTTCATTTTGGAAAATACTTATTTTGCTCAATTTTTGTCAATTTTGCCAGGTCGCGATGGATCTACTTTTTTTTCCCGTATATTAACCTGTTTGGATGCTAGAAAACCCCTCAGAACATGGCTCGTTTGGAGTGGGTTAGGGTTAGCAAATTATTTCAGTGACAAATGATACAAGCTATCTGATTGGCTAAGAGAAAATTGTTTCACTGACAAATGATACAAGCTATCTGATTGGTTAAGAGAAAAATATTACAAAAGAAACGAACCATCTGATTGGCTAAGAGCAAATAATTTCACTGACAAATGAAACGAGCTATCTGATTGGCTAAGAGCAAATTGCCCTAACCCGAGTGGGGAAAAATTCGATGGATGCTACTTCTAGCATCCATCGAACACGAACACGGCTGGTTTGGGGGTATTGGGCTTCATTTTGGAAAATACTTATTTTGCTCAATTTTTGTCAATTTTGCCAGGTCGCGATGGCTCTACTTTATTTCCGTATATTAACCTGTTTGGATGCTAGAAGATTCCTCAGAACATGGCTCGTTTGGGGGTATTGGGCTTCATTTTGGAAAATACTTATTTTGCTCAATTTTGGTCAATTTTGCAAGGTCGTGATGGATCTACTTTATTTTCCGTATATTAACCTGTTTGGATGCTAGAAAACACCTCACAACATGGCTCGTTTGGAGTGGGTTAGGGTTAGCAAATTATTTCATAGACAAATGATACAAGCTATCTGATTGGCTAAGAGAAAAATATTACAAATGAAACGAGCCATCTGATTGGCTAAGAGCAAATTATTTCACTGACAAATGAAACGAGCTATCTGATTGGCTAAGAGCAAATTGCCCTAACCCGAGTGGGGAAAAATTCGATGGATGCTACTTCTAGCATCCATCGAACACGAACACGGCTGGTTTGGGGGTATTGGGCTTCATTTTGGAAAATACTTATTTTGCTCAATTTTTGTCAATTTTGCCAGGTCGCGATGGATCTACTTTTTTTTTCCGTATATTAACCTGTTTGGATGCTAGAAAACCCCTCAGAACATGGCTCGTTTGGAGTGGGTTAGGGTTAGCAAATTATTTCAGTGACAAATGATACAAGCTATCTGATTGGCTAAGAGAAAATTGTTTCACTGACAAATGATACAAGCTATCTGATTGGTTAAGAGAAAAATATTACAAAATAAACGAACCATCTGATTGGCTAAGAGCAAATAATTTCACTGACAAATGAAACGAGCTATCTGATTGGCTAAGAGCAAATTGCCCTAACCCGAGTGGGGAAAAATTCGATGGATGCTACTTCTAGCACGAACACGGCTGGTTTGGGGGTATTGGGCTTCATTTTGGAAAATACTTATTTTGCTCAATTTTTGTCAATTTTGCCAGGTCGCGATGGATCTACTTTTTTTTTCCGTATATTAACCTGTTTGGATGCTAGAAAACCCCTCAGAACATGGCTCGTTTGGAGTGGGTTAGGGTTAGCAAATTATTTCAGTGACAAATGATACAAGCTATCTGATTGGCTAAGAGAAAATTGTTTCACTGACAAATGATACAAGCTATCTGATTGGTTAAGAGAAAAATATTACAAAAGAAACGAACCATCTGATTGGCTAAGAGCAAATAATTTCACTGACAAATGAAACGAGCTATCTGATTGGCTAAGAGCAAATTGCCCTAACCCGAGTGGGGAAAAATTCGATGGATGCTACTTCTAGCATCCATCGAACACGAACACGGCTGGTTTTGGGGTATTGGGCTTCATTTTGGAAAATACTTATTTTGCTCAATTTTTGTCAATTTTGCCAGGTCGCGATGGCTCTACTTTATTTCCGTATATTAACCTGTTTGGATGCTAGAAGATTCCTCAGAACATGGCTCGTTTGGGGGTATTGGGCTTCATTTTGGAAAATACTTATTTTGCTCAATTTTGGTCAATTTTGCAAGGTCGTGATGGATCTACTTTATTTTCCGTATATTAACCTGTTTGGATGCTAGAAAACACCTCAGAACATGGCTCGTTTGGAGTGGGTTAGGGTTAGCAAATTATTTCAGTGACAAATGATACAAGCTATCTGATTGGCTAAGAGAAAAATATTACAAATGAAACGAGCCATCTGATTGGCTAAGAGCAAATTATTTCACTGACAAATGAAACGAGCTATCTGATTGGCTAAGAGCAAATTGCCCTAACCCGAGTGGGGAAAAATTCGATGGATGCTACTTCTAGCATCCATCGAACACGAACACGGCTGGTTTGGGGGTATGGGCTTCATTTTGGAAAATACTTATTTTGCTCAATTTTTGTCAATTTTGCCAGGTCGCGATGGATCTACTTTATTTTCCGTATATTAACCTGTTTGGATGCTAGAAGATTCCTCAGAACATGGCTCGTTTGGGGGTATTGGGCTTCATTTTGGAAAATACTTATTTTGCTCAATTTTTGTCAATTTTGCCAGGTCGTGATGGATCTACTTTATTTTCCGTATATTAACCTGTTTGGATGCTAGAAGATTCCTCAGAACATGGCTCGTTTGGGGGTATTGGGCTTCATTTTGGAAAATACTTATTTTGCTCAATTTTTGTCAATTTTGCCAGGTCGCGATGGATCTACTTTTTTTTCCGTATATTAACCTGTTTGGATGCTAGAAAACCCCTCAGAACATGGCTCGTTTGGAGTGGGTTAGGGTTAGCAAATTATTTCAGTGACAAATGATACAAGCTATCTGATTGGCTAAGAGAAAATTGTTTCACTGACAAATAATACAAGCTATCTGATTGGCTAAGAGAAAAATATTACAAATGAAACGAACCATCTGATTGGCTAAGAGCAAATAATTTCACTGACAAATGAAACGAGCTATCTGATTGGCTAAGAGCAAATTGCCCTAACCCGAGTGGGGAAAAATTCGATGGATGCTACTTCTAGCATCCATCGAACACGAACACGGCTGGTTTGGGGGTATTGGGCTTCATTTTGGAAAATACTTATTTTGCTCAATTTTTGTCAATTTTGCCAGGTTGCGATGGCTCTACTTTATTTCCGTATATTAACATGTTTGGATGCTAGAAGATTCCTCAGAACATGGCTCGTTTGGGGGTATTGGGCTTCATTTTGGAAAATACTTATTTTGCTCAATTTTTGTCAATTTTGCCAGGTCGCGATGGATCTACTTTTTTTTCCGTATATTAACCTGTTTGGATGCTAGAAAACCCCTCAGAACTATGAGGCGCCGAATGTACCAATATTATATAGAACAATTATTTGTTATATAATCATTATTTATTAAATAATAACTATTATTTATATATAATTTACATTTTATTTGTAAATAACTACTATTATATAAAATATCATTTCTAATTATTTATATATAATTCCAAGTAATACTTCATTATTTGTAAATAATAATAGTTCGACATTCCATTATTTATAAATAATGATTATTTGTTTTTCATTATTTATAAATAATGATTATTTGTTTTTCATTATTTATAAATAATGATTATTTGTTTTTCATTATTTATAAATAATGATTATTTGTTTTTCATTATTTACAAATAATGATTATTTGTTTTTCATTATTTATAAATAATGATTATTTGTTTTTCATTATTTATAAATAATGATTATTTGTTTTTCATTATTTATAAATAATTTGTTGAGTTTTCCATTAATTATAAATAATGATTATTTGTTAAATAATGAAAACGTCTACTTCATTATTTATAAATAATTTTTTCGAGTGCACCATTATTCTCATTATTTATAAATAATCATTATTTAATGTTCGAGTTTTCCATTATTTATAAATAAAGATTATTTGTTAAATAATGAAATATCTACTTCATTATTTATAAATAATAATTTTGTTTCAATATCCATTATTTATAAATAATCATTATTTATAAACAATTTTTACAGTTTGCCATTATATACAAATAATCATTATTTATATACAAATAACCATTATTTATTAAATAATGCCATTATTTATTAAATAATGCCATTATTTATTAAATAATGCCATTATTTATTAAATAATGGAAAACTCGCTATAACATGCAAATGTGGGACCGCCCATGATATGAATATTCATGATGCAATTTCCTTTTTCGTGATTTTTCTTCACAAATTTTTGTCCATTTCCTCTTCATAATGACATTTCTTGAAGCAATTTTCTAGGGATATGGTCTGATTGTAATATTCTTCATTTTCTATATAACCTTGTCTTCGTAGAAATATCAAAAAGTGTAATTTTATACGATTTTTCCTACAGTTCACAATCCCCATAGGCGCGCGTGTATCGTAGGGACAACCGGTGAATCGACGGAGTGCTCTTCATCGAAATACTACGTTGGTTGGTCCCCGGAAGTGGCGGGCGGAATTTAGCCCGAATCCTCGATGGAAGTCGATCAAGTGCATATGAGCTGAGAGAGTGAAATATCAGTGTACTTGTACAGGCCCTTCTACTTTTTATAAATATTTATTGTTGCTTTTTTTGTTAAGTTAATTTTTCCTGGTGTAGAGATAAGTTTCAGTTCTAATAATGCACTTCAAATACATTTTGGAGTGTCTGTTTGAGGCGTTTGGGGCGATTTCACCCTGGCCCCAAAATGCTCGCAACGACAATACGGGGCCATGGTGACCCCTAAATTTTTAAAAACTTATTTTTCTATTGAAAATTATCACAAAATTCACCAAAAGTGTGCACGAAAGCCTTCGTATTTCACTTTTAAAACTCCAAAAAGTGCCCAAATGACAAGCTTGGTCGCTTCGCTGTGTCGCTTATTTCAACTTGAGAACGTTTACGCGTCTGCTTCCCCCCCCCCCCTCCTCCGAAAGAAATTCTGTATACGGCCATGCTCTAAAGAGCCTGGCACATTGATTTATGTATACTTCATTTTCATTATTTTTATCTCATTATCAACATGGCCTTACGCAGAATTTTTTTCCAGGGGGGCAGGGGCCGGAGCATGACGCGCGTAAACTTTCTCAAAAAAATCTTGAAAGCGAGACAGCCACGGGACCAAGCCCAAATGACAAGCTTGGTCGCTTCGCTGTCTCGCTTTCAACTTGAGAACTTTTACGCGCGTCTGCCCCCACCCCCCGAAAGAAATTCTGTGAACGGCCATCCCCCAAAGAGCATATGGCACATTGATTTATATGTACTTTTCATTTTCATTATTTTTATCACATTATCATCATGGCCTTACACAGAATTTTTACCGGGGGGGGGGGGGGGGGAGCAGCTAGGACGCGCGTAAAGTTTCTCAAAAAAATCTTGAAAGCGAGACAGCGAGGCGACCAAGCTCAAATGACAAGCTTGGTCGCTTCGCTTTTTTAAGATTTTTATGAGAAAGTTTACGCGCGTCCTGCTCCCCCCACCCCCCCCCCCCCCCCGGAAAAAATTCTGCGTAAGGCCATGATGATAATGAGATAAAAATAATGAAAATGAAGTATACATAAATCAATGTGCCAGGCTCTTTAGAGCATGGCCGTATACAGAATTTCTTTCGGAGGAGGGGGGTGGGGGGGAAGCAGCTATACGCGTAAACGTTCTCAAGTTGAAAGCGACACAGCGAAGCGACCAAGCTTGTCATTTGGGCACTTTTTGGAGTTTTAAAAGTGAAATACGAAGGCTTTCGTGCACACTTTTGGTGAATTTTGTGATAATTTTCAATAGAAAAATAAGTTTTTAAAAATTTAGGGGTCACCATGGCCCCGTATTGTCGTTGCGAGCATTTTGGGGCCAGGGTGAAATCGCCCCAAACGCCTCAAACAGACACTCCAAAATGTATTTGAAGTGCATTATTAGAACTGAAACTTATCTCTACACCAGGAAAAATTAACTTAACAAAAAAAGCAACAATAAATATTTATAAAAAGTAGAAGGGCCTGTACAAGTACACTGATATTTCACTCTCTCAGCTCATATGCACTTGATCGACTTCCATCGAGGATTCGGGCTAAATTCCGCCCGCCACTTCCGGGGACCAACCAACGTAGTATTTCGATGAAGAGCACTCCGTCGATTCACCGGTTGTCCCTACGATACACGCGCGCCTATGGGGATTGTGAACTGTAGGAAAAATCGTATAAAATTACACTTTTTGATATTTCTACGAAGACAAGGTTATATAGAAAATGAAGAATATTACAATCAGACCATATCCCTAGAAAATTGCTTCAAGAAATGTCATTATGAAGAGGAAATGGACAAAAATTTGTGAAGAAAAATCACGAAAAAGGAAATTGCATCATGAATATTCATATCATGGGCGGTCCCACATTTGCATGTTATAGCGAGTTTTCCATTATTTAATAAATAATGGCATTATTTAATAAATAATGGCATTATTTAATAAATAATGGCATTATTTAATAAATAATGGTTATTTGTATATAAATAATGATTATTTGTATATAATGGCAAACTGTAAAAATTGTTTATAAATAATGATTATTTATAAATAATGGATATTGAAACAAAATTATTATTTATAAATAATGAAGTAGATATTTCATTATTTAACAAATAATCTTTATTTATAAATAATGGAAAACTCGAACATTAAATAATGATTATTTATAAATAATGAGAATAATGGTGCACTCGAAAAAATTATTTATAAATAATGAAGTAGACGTTTTCATTATTTAACAAATAATCATTATTTATAAATAATGGAAAACTCAACAAATTATTTATAAATAATGAAAAACAAATAATCATTATTTATAAATAATGAAAAACAAATAATCATTATTTATAAATAATGAAAAACAAATAATCATTATTTGTAAATAATGAAAAACAAATAATCATTATTTATAAATAATGAAAAACAAATAATCATTATTTATAAATAATGAAAAACAAATAATCATTATTTATAAATAATGAAAAACAAATAATCATTATTTATAAATAATGGAATGTCGAACTATTATTATTTACAAATAATGAAGTATTACTTGGAATTATATATAAATAATTAGAAATGATATTTTATATAATAGTAGTTATTTACAAATAAAATGTAAATTATATATAAATAATAGTTATTATTTAATAAATAATGATTATATAACAAATAATTGTTCTATATAATATTGGTACATTCGGCGCCTCATACAGAACATGGCTCGTTTGGAGTGGGTTAGGGTTAGCAAATTATTTCAGTGACAAATGATACAAGCTATCTGATTGGCTAAGAGAAAATTGTTTCACTGACAAATAATACAAGCTATCTGATTGGCTAAGAGAAAAATATTACAAATGAAACGAACCATCTGATTGGCTAAGAGCAAATAATTTCACTGACAAATGAAACGAGCTATCTGATTGGCTAAGAGCAAATTGCCCTAACCCGAGTGGGGAAAAATTCGATGGATGCTACTTCTAGCATCCATCGAACACGAACACGGCTGGTTTGGGGGTATTGGGCTTCATTTTGGAAAATACTTATTTTGCTCAATTTTTGTCAATTTTGCCAGGTCGCGATGGATCTACTTTTTTTTTCCGTATATTAACCTGTTTGGATGCTAGAAAACCCCTCAGAACATGGCTCGTTTGGAGTGGGTTAGGGTTAGCAAATTATTTCAGTGACAAATGATACAAGCTATCTGATTGGCTAAGAGAAAATTGTTTCACTGACAAATGATACAAGCTATCTGATTGGTTAAGAGAAAAATATTACAAAAGAAACGAACCATCTGATTGGCTAAGAGCAAATAATTTCACTGACAAATGAAACGAGCTATCTGATTGGCTAAGAGCAAATTGCCCTAACCCGAGTGGGGAAAAATTCGATGGATGCTACTTCTAGCATCCATCGAACACGAACACGGCTGGTTTGGGGGTATTGGGCTTCATTTTGGAAAATACTTATTTTGCTCAATTTTTGTCAATTTTGCCAGGTCGCGATGGCTCTACTTTATTTCCGTATATTAACCTGTTTGGATGCTAGAAGATTCCTCAGAACATGGCTCGTTTGGGGGTATTGGGCTTCATTTTGGAAAATACTTATTTTGCTCAATTTTGGTCAATTTTGCAAGGTCGTGATGGATCTACTTTATTTTCCGTATATTAACCTGTTTGGATGCTAGAAAACACCTCACAACATGGCTCGTTTGGAGTGGGTTAGGGTTAGCAAATTATTTCATAGACAAATGATACAAGCTATCTGATTGGCTAAGAGAAAAATATTACAAATGAAACGAGCCATCTGATTGGCTAAGAGCAAATTATTTCACTGACAAATGAAACGAGCTATCTGATTGGCTAAGAGCAAATTGCCCTAACCCGAGTGGGGAAAAATTCGATGGATGCTACTTCTAGCATCCATCGAACACGAACACGGCTGGTTTGGGGGTATTGGGCTTCATTTTGGAAAATACTTATTTTGCTCAATTTTTGTCAATTTTGCCAGGTCGCGATGGATCTACTTTTTTTTTCCGTATATTAACCTGTTTGGATGCTAGAAAACCCCTCAGAACATGGCTCGTTTGGAGTGGGTTAGGGTTAGCAAATTATTTCAGTGACAAATGATACAAGCTATCTGATTGGCTAAGAGAAAATTGTTTCACTGACAAATGATACAAGCTATCTGATTGGTTAAGAGAAAAATATTACAAAATAAACGAACCATCTGATTGGCTAAGAGCAAATAATTTCACTGACAAATGAAACGAGCTATCTGATTGGCTAAGAGCAAATTGCCCTAACCCGAGTGGGGAAAAATTCGATGGATGCTACTTCTAGCACGAACACGGCTGGTTTGGGGGTATTGGGCTTCATTTTGGAAAATACTTATTTTGCTCAATTTTTGTCAATTTTGCCAGGTCGCGATGGATCTACTTTTTTTTTCCGTATATTAACCTGTTTGGATGCTAGAAAACCCCTCAGAACATGGCTCGTTTGGAGTGGGTTAGGGTTAGCAAATTATTTCAGTGACAAATGATACAAGCTATCTGATTGGCTAAGAGAAAATTGTTTCACTGACAAATGATACAAGCTATCTGATTGGTTAAGAGAAAAATATTACAAAAGAAACGAACCATCTGATTGGCTAAGAGCAAATAATTTCACTGACAAATGAAACGAGCTATCTGATTGGCTAAGAGCAAATTGCCCTAACCCGAGTGGGGAAAAATTCGATGGATGCTACTTCTAGCATCCATCGAACACGAACACGGCTGGTTTGGGGGTATTGGGCTTCATTTTGGAAAATACTTATTTTGCTCAATTTTTGTCAATTTTGCCAGGTCGCGATGGCTCTACTTTATTTCCGTATATTAACCTGTTTGGATGCTAGAAGATTCCTCAGAACATGGCTCGTTTGGGGGTATTGGGCTTCATTTTGGAAAATACTTATTTTGCTCAATTTTGGTCAATTTTGCAAGGTCGTGATGGATCTACTTTATTTTCCGTATATTAACCTGTTTGGATGCTAGAAAACACCTCACAACATGGCTCGTTTGGAGTGGGTTAGGGTTAGCAAATTATTTCATAGACAAATGATACAAGCTATCTGATTGGCTAAGAGAAAAATATTACAAATGAAACGAGCCATCTGATTGGCTAAGAGCAAATTATTTCACTGACAAATGAAACGAGCTATCTGATTGGCTAAGAGCAAATTGCCCTAACCCGAGTGGGGAAAAATTCGATGGATGCTACTTCTAGCATCCATCGAACACGAACACGGCTGGTTTGGGGGTATTGGGCTTCATTTTGGAAAATACTTATTTTGCTCAATTTTTGTCAATTTTGCCAGGTCGCGATGGATCTACTTTTTTTTTCCGTATATTAACCTGTTTGGATGCTAGAAAACCCCTCAGAACATGGCTCGTTTGGAGTGGGTTAGGGTTAGCAAATTATTTCAGTGACAAATGATACAAGCTATCTGATTGGCTAAGAGAAAATTGTTTCACTGACAAATGATACAAGCTATCTGATTGGTTAAGAGAAAAATATTACAAAATAAACGAACCATCTGATTGGCTAAGAGCAAATAATTTCACTGACAAATGAAACGAGCTATCTGATTGGCTAAGAGCAAATTGCCCTAACCCGAGTGGGGAAAAATTCGATGGATGCTACTTCTAGCACGAACACGGCTGGTTTGGGGGTATTGGGCTTCATTTTGGAAAATACTTATTTTGCTCAATTTTTGTCAATTTTGCCAGGTCGCGATGGATCTACTTTTTTTTCCCGTATATTAACCTGTTTGGATGCTAGAAAACCCCTCAGAACATGGCTCGTTTGGAGTGGGTTAGGGTTAGCAAATTATTTCAGTGACAAATGATACAAGCTATCTGATTGGCTAAGAGAAAATTGTTTCACTGACAAATGATACAAGCTATCTGATTGGTTAAGAGAAAAATATTACAAAAGAAACGAACCATCTGATTGGCTAAGAGCAAATAATTTCACTGACAAATGAAACGAGCTATCTGATTGGCTAAGAGCAAATTGCCCTAACCCGAGTGGGGAAAAATTCGATGGATGCTACTTCTAGCATCCATCGAACACGAACACGGCTGGTTTGGGGGTATTGGGCTTCATTTTGGAAAATACTTATTTTGCTCAATTTTTGTCAATTTTGCCAGGTCGCGATGGCTCTACTTTATTTCCGTATATTAACCTGTTTGGATGCTAGAAGATTCCTCAGAACATGGCTCGTTTGGGGGTATTGGGCTTCATTTTGGAAAATACTTATTTTGCTCAATTTTGGTCAATTTTGCAAGGTCGTGATGGATCTACTTTATTTTCCGTATATTAACCTGTTTGGATGCTAGAAAACACCTCAGAACATGGCTCGTTTGGAGTGGGTTAGGGTTAGCAAATTATTTCAGTGACAAATGATACAAGCTATCTGATTGGCTAAGAGAAAAATATTACAAATGAAACGAGCCATCTGATTGGCTAAGAGCAAATTATTTCACTGACAAATGAAACGAGCTATCTGATTGGCTAAGAGCAAATTGCCCTAACCCGAGTGGGGAAAAATTCGATGGATGCTACTTCTAGCATCCATCGAACACGAACACGGCTGGTTTGGGGGTATGGGCTTCATTTTGGAAAATACTTATTTTGCTCAATTTTTGTCAATTTTGCCAGGTCGCGATGGATCTACTTTATTTTCCGTATATTAACCTGTTTGGATGCTAGAAGATTCCTCAGAACATGGCTCGTTTGGGGGTATTGGGCTTCATTTTGGAAAATACTTATTTTGCTCAATTTTTGTCAATTTTGCCAGGTCGTGATGGATCTACTTTATTTTCCGTATATTAACCTGTTTGGATGCTAGAAGATTCCTCAGAACATGGCTCGTTTGGGGGTATTGGGCTTCATTTTGGAAAATACTTATTTTGCTCAATTTTTGTCAATTTTGCCAGGTCGCGATGGATCTACTTTTTTTTCCGTATATTAACCTGTTTGGATGCTAGAAAACCCCTCAGAACATGGCTCGTTTGGAGTGGGTTAGGGTTAGCAAATTATTTCAGTGACAAATGATACAAGCTATCTGATTGGCTAAGAGAAAATTGTTTCACTGACAAATAATACAAGCTATCTGATTGGCTAAGAGAAAAATATTACAAATGAAACGAACCATCTGATTGGCTAAGAGCAAATAATTTCACTGACAAATGAAACGAGCTATCTGATTGGCTAAGAGCAAATTGCCCTAACCCGAGTGGGGAAAAATTCGATGGATGCTACTTCTAGCATCCATCGAACACGAACACGGCTGGTTTGGGGGTATTGGGCTTCATTTTGGAAAATACTTATTTTGCTCAATTTTTGTCAATTTTGCCAGGTTGCGATGGCTCTACTTTATTTCCGTATATTAACATGTTTGGATGCTAGAAGATTCCTCAGAACATGGCTCGTTTGGGGGTATTGGGCTTCATTTTGGAAAATACTTATTTTGCTCAATTTTTGTCAATTTTGCCAGGTCGCGATGGATCTACTTTTTTTTCCGTATATTAACCTGTTTGGATGCTAGAAAACCCCTCAGAACATGGCTCGTTTGGAGTGGGTTAGGGTTAGCAAATTATTTCAGTGACAAATGATACAAGCTATCTGATTGGCTAAGAGAAAATTGTTTCACTGACAAATAATACAAGCTATCTGATTGGCTAAGAGAAAAATATTACAAATGAAACGAACCATCTGATTGGCTAAGAGCAAATAATTTCACTGACAAATGAAACGAGCTATCTGATTGGCTAAGAGCAAATTGCCCTAACCCGAGTGGGGAAAAATTCGATGGATGCTACTTCTAGCATCCATCGAACACGAACACGGCTGGTTTGGGGGTATTGGGCTTCATTTTGGAAAATACTTATTTTGCTCAATTTTTGTCAATTTTGCCAGGTCGCGATGGATCTACTTTTTTTTTCCGTATATTAACCTGTTTGGATGCTAGAAAACCCCTCAGAACATGGCTCGTTTGGAGTGGGTTAGGGTTAGCAAATTATTTCAGTGACAAATGATACAAGCTATCTGATTGGCTAAGAGAAAATTGTTTCACTGACAAATGATACAAGCTATCTGATTGGTTAAGAGAAAAATATTACAAAAGAAACGAACCATCTGATTGGCTAAGAGCAAATAATTTCACTGACAAATGAAACGAGCTATCTGATTGGCTAAGAGCAAATTGCCCTAACCCGAGTGGGGAAAAATTCGATGGATGCTACTTCTAGCATCCATCGAACACGAACACGGCTGGTTTGGGGGTATTGGGCTTCATTTTGGAAAATACTTATTTTGCTCAATTTTTGTCAATTTTGCCAGGTTGCGATGGCTCTACTTTATTTCCGTATATTAACATGTTTGGATGCTAGAAGATTCCTCAGAACATGGCTCGTTTGGGGGTATTGGGCTTCATTTTGGAAAATACTTATTTTGCTCAATTTTTGTCAATTTTGCCAGGTCGCGATGGATCTACTTTTTTTTCCGTATATTAACCTGTTTGGATGCTAGAAAACACCTCAGAACATGGCTCGTTTGGAGTGGGTTAGGGTTAGCAAATTATTTCAGTGACAAATGATACAAGCTATCTGATTGGCTAAGAGAAAAATATTACAAATGAAACGAGCCATCTGATTGGCTAAGAGCAAATTATTTCACTGACAAATGAAACGAGCTATCTGATTGGCTAAGAGCAAATTGCCCTAACCCGAGTGGGGAAAAATTCGATGGATGCTACTTGTAGCATCCATCGAACACGAACACGGCTGGTTTGGGGGTATTGGGCTTCATTTTGGAAAATACTTATTTTGCTCAATTTTTGTCAATTTTGCCAGGTCGCGATGGATCTACTTTTTTTTCCGTATATTAACCTGTTTGGATGCTAGAAAACCCCTCAGAACATGGCTCGTTTGGAGTGGGTTAGGGTTAGCAAATTATTTCAGTGACAAATGATACAAGCTATCTGATTGGCTAAGAGAAAATTGTTTCACTGACAAATGATACAAGCTATCTGATTGGTTAAGAGAAAAATATTACAAAATAAACGAACCATCTGATTGGCTAAGAGCAAATAATTTCACTGACAAATGAAACGAGCTATCTGATTGGCTAAGAGCAAATTGCCCTAACCCGAGTGGGGAAAAATTCGATGGATGCTACTTCTAGCACGAACACGGCTGGTTTGGGGGTATTGGGCTTCATTTTGGAAAATACTTATTTTGCTCAATTTTTGTCAATTTTGCCAGGTCGCGATGGATCTACTTTTTTTTTCCGTATATTAACCTGTTTGGATGCTAGAAAACCCCTCAGAACATGGCTCGTTTGGAGTGGGTTAGGGTTAGCAAATTATTTCAGTGACAAATGATACAAGCTATCTGATTGGCTAAGAGAAAATTGTTTCACTGACAAATGATACAAGCTATCTGATTGGTTAAGAGAAAAATATTACAAAAGAAACGAACCATCTGATTGGCTAAGAGCAAATAATTTCACTGACAAATGAAACGAGCTATCTGATTGGCTAAGAGCAAATTGCCCTAACCCGAGTGGGGAAAAATTCGATGGATGCTACTTCTAGCATCCATCGAACACGAACACGGCTGGTTTGGGGGTATTGGGCTTCATTTTGGAAAATACTTATTTTGCTCAATTTTTGTCAATTTTGCCAGGTCGCGATGGCTCTACTTTATTTCCGTATATTAACCTGTTTGGATGCTAGAAGATTCCTCAGAACATGGCTCGTTTGGGGGTATTGGGCTTCATTTTGGAAAATACTTATTTTGCTCAATTTTGGTCAATTTTGCAAGGTCGTGATGGATCTACTTTATTTTCCGTATATTAACCTGTTTGGATGCTAGAAAACACCTCAGAACATGGCTCGTTTGGAGTGGGTTAGGGTTAGCAAATTATTTCAGTGACAAATGATACAAGCTATCTGATTGGCTAAGAGAAAAATATTACAAATGAAACGAGCCATCTGATTGGCTAAGAGCAAATTATTTCACTGACAAATGAAACGAGCTATCTGATTGGCTAAGAGCAAATTGCCCTAACCCGAGTGGGGAAAAATTCGATGGATGCTACTTCTAGCATCCATCGAACACGAACACGGCTGGTTTGGGGGTATGGGCTTCATTTTGGAAAATACTTATTTTGCTCAATTTTTGTCAATTTTGCCAGGTCGCGATGGATCTACTTTATTTTCCGTATATTAACCTGTTTGGATGCTAGAAGATTCCTCAGAACATGGCTCGTTTGGGGGTATTGGGCTTCATTTTGGAAAATACTTATTTTGCTCAATTTTTGTCAATTTTGCCAGGTCGTGATGGATCTACTTTATTTTCCGTATATTAACCTGTTTGGATGCTAGAAGATTCCTCAGAACATGGCTCGTTTGGGGGTATTGGGCTTCATTTTGGAAAATACTTATTTTGCTCAATTTTTGTCAATTTTGCCAGGTCGCGATGGATCTACTTTTTTTTCCGTATATTAACCTGTTTGGATGCTAGAAAACCCCTCAGAACATGGCTCGTTTGGAGTGGGTTAGGGTTAGCAAATTATTTCAGTGACAAATGATACAAGCTATCTGATTGGCTAAGAGAAAATTGTTTCACTGACAAATAATACAAGCTATCTGATTGGCTAAGAGAAAAATATTACAAATGAAACGAACCATCTGATTGGCTAAGAGCAAATAATTTCACTGACAAATGAAACGAGCTATCTGATTGGCTAAGAGCAAATTGCCCTAACCCGAGTGGGGAAAAATTCGATGGATGCTACTTCTAGCATCCATCGAACACGAACACGGCTGGTTTGGGGGTATTGGGCTTCATTTTGGAAAATACTTATTTTGCTCAATTTTTGTCAATTTTGCCAGGTTGCGATGGCTCTACTTTATTTCCGTATATTAACATGTTTGGATGCTAGAAGATTCCTCAGAACATGGCTCGTTTGGGGGTATTGGGCTTCATTTTGGAAAATACTTATTTTGCTCAATTTTTGTCAATTTTGCCAGGTCGCGATGGATCTACTTTTTTTTCCGTATATTAACCTGTTTGGATGCTAGAAAACCCCTCAGAACATGGCTCGTTTGGAGTGGGTTAGGGTTAGCAAATTATTTCAGTGACAAATGATACAAGCTATCTGATTGGCTAAGAGAAAATTGTTTCACTGACAAATAATACAAGCTATCTGATTGGCTAAGAGAAAAATATTACAAATGAAACGAACCATCTGATTGGCTAAGAGCAAATAATTTCACTGACAAATGAAACGAGCTATCTGATTGGCTAAGAGCAAATTGCCCTAACCCGAGTGGGGAAAAATTCGATGGATGCTACTTCTAGCATCCATCGAACACGAACACGGCTGGTTTGGGGGTATTGGGCTTCATTTTGGAAAATACTTATTTTGCTCAATTTTTGTCAATTTTGCCAGGTCGCGATGGATCTACTTTTTTTTTCCGTATATTAACCTGTTTGGATGCTAGAAAACCCCTCAGAACATGGCTCGTTTGGAGTGGGTTAGGGTTAGCAAATTATTTCAGTGACAAATGATACAAGCTATCTGATTGGCTAAGAGAAAATTGTTTCACTGACAAATGATACAAGCTATCTGATTGGTTAAGAGAAAAATATTACAAAAGAAACGAACCATCTGATTGGCTAAGAGCAAATAATTTCACTGACAAATGAAACGAGCTATCTGATTGGCTAAGAGCAAATTGCCCTAACCCGAGTGGGGAAAAATTCGATGGATGCTACTTCTAGCATCCATCGAACACGAACACGGCTGGTTTGGAGGTATTGGGCTTCATTTTGGAAAATACTTATTTTGCTCAATTTTTGTCAATTTTGCCAGGTCGCGATGGCTCTACTTTATTTCCGTATATTAACCTGTTTGGATGCTAGAAGATTCCTCAGAACATGGCTCGTTTGGGGGTATTGGGCTTCATTTTGGAAAATACTTATTTTGCTCAATTTTGGTCAATTTTGCAAGGTCGTGATGGATCTACTTTATTTTCCGTATATTAACCTGTTTGGATGCTAGAAAACACCTCAGAACATGGCTCGTTTGGAGTGGGTTAGGGTTAGCAAATTATTTCAGTGACAAATGATACAAGCTATCTGATTGGCTAAGAGAAAAATATTACAAATGAAACGAGCCATCTGATTGGCTAAGAGCAAATTATTTCACTGACAAATGAAACGAGCTATCTGATTGGCTAAGAGCAAATTGCCCTAACCCGAGTGGGGAAAAATTCGATGGATGCTACTTGTAGCATCCATCGAACACGAACACGGCTGGTTTGGGGGTATTGGGCTTCATTTTGGAAAATACTTATTTTGCTCAATTTTTGTCAATTTTGCCAGGTCGCGATGGATCTACTTTTTTTTCCGTATATTAACCTGTTTGGCTGCTAGAAAACCCCTCAGAACATGGCTCGTTTGGAATGGGTTAGGGTTAGCAAATTATTTCAGTGACAAATGATACAAGCTATCTGATTGGTTAAGAGAAAATTGTTTCACTGACAAATGATACAAGCTATCTGATTGGCTAAGAGAAAAATATTACAAATGAAACGAGCCATCTGATTGGCTAAGAGCAAATTATTTCACTGACAAATGAAACGAGCTATCTGATTGGCTAAGAGCAAATTGCCCTAACCCGAGTGGGGAAAAATTCGATGGATGCTACTTCTAGCATCCATCGAACACGAACACGGCTGGTTTGGGGGTATTGGGCTTCATTTTGGAAAATACTTAATTTGCTCAATTTTTGTCAATTTTGCCAGGTCGCGATGGATCTACTTTTTTTTCCGTATATTAACCTGTTTGGATGCTAGAAAACCCCTCAGAACATGGCTCGTTTGGAGTGGGTTAGGGTTAGCAAATTATTTCAGTGACAAATGATACAAGCTATCTGATTGGCTAGGAGAAAATTGTTTCACTGACAAATGATACAAGCTATCTGATTGGCTAAGAGAAAAATATTACAAATGAAACGAACCATCTGATTGGCTAAGAGCAAATAATTTCACTGACAAATGAAATGAGCTATCTGATTGGCTAAGAGCAAATTATCCTAACCCGAGTGGGGAAAAACTCCATGGATGCTACTTCTAGCATCCATCGAACACGAACACGGGAGGTTTGGGGGTATTGTGCTTCATTTTGGAAAATACTTATTTTGCTCAATTTTTGTCAATTTTGCCAGGTCGCGATGGCTCTACTTCATTTCCGTATATTAACCTGTTTGGATGCTAGAAGATTCCTTAGAACATGGCTCGTTTGGGGGTATTGGGCTTCATTTTGGAAAATACTTATTTTGCTCAATTTTGGTCAATTTTGCAAGGTCGTGATGGATCTACTTTATTTTCCGTATATTAACCTGTTTGGATGCTAGAAAACACCTCAGAACATGGCTTGTTTGGAGTGGGTTTAGGGTTAGCAAATTATTTCAGTGACAAATGATACAAGCTATCTGATTGGCTAAGAGAAAAATATTACAAATGAAACGCGCCATCTGATTGGCTAAGAGCAAATTATTTCACTGACAAATGAAACGAGCTATCTGATTGGCTAAGAGCAAATTGCCCTAACCCGAGTGGGGAAAAATTCGATGGATGCTACTTCTAGCATCCATCGAACACGAACACGGCTGGTTTGGGGGTATTGGGCTTCATTTTGGAAAATACTTATTTTGCTCAATTTTTGTCAATTTTGCCAGGTCGTGATGGATCTACTTTTTTTTTCGTATATTAACCTGTTTGGATGCTAGAAAACCCCTCAGAACATGGCTCGTTTGGAGTGGGTTAGGGTTAGCAAATTATTTCAGTGACAAATGATACAAGCTATCTGATTGGCTAAGAGAAAATTGTTTCACTGACAAATGATACAAGCTATCTGATTGGTTAAGAGAAAAATATTACAAATGAAACGAACAATCTGATTGGCTAAGAGCAAATAATTTCACTGACAAATGAAACGAGCTATCTGATTGGCTAAGAGCAAATTGCCCTAACCCGAGTGGGGAAAAATTCGATGGATGCTACTTCTAGCATCCATCGAACACGAACACGGCTGGTTTGGGGGTATTGGGCTTCATTTTGGAAAATACTTATTTTGCTCAATTTTTGTCAATTTTGCCAGGTTGCGATGGCTCTACTTTATTTCCGTATATTAACATGTTTGGATGCTAGAAGATTCCTCAGAACATGGCTCGTTTGGGGGTATTGGGCTTCATTTTGGAAAATACTTATTTTGCTCAATTTTTGTCAATTTTGCCAGGTCGCGATGGATCTACTTTTTTTTCCGTATATTAACCTGTTTGGATGCTAGAAAACCCCTCAGAACATGGCTCGTTTGGAGTGGGTTAGGGTTAGCAAATTATTTCAGTGACAAATGATACAAGCTATCTGATTGGCTAAGAGAAAATTGTTTCACTGACAAATAATACAAGCTATCTGATTGGCTAAGAGAAAAATATTACAAATGAAACGAACCATCTGATTGGCTAAGAGCAAATAATTTCACTGACAAATGAAACGAGCTATCTGATTGGCTAAGAGCAAATTATCCTAACCCGAGTGGGGAAAAACTCCAAGGATGCTACTTCTAGCATCCATCAAACACGAACACGGGAGGTTTGGGGGTATTGTGCTTCATTTTCGAAAATACTTATTTTGCTCAATTTTGGTCAATTTTGCAAGGTCGTGATGGATCTACTTTATTTTCCGTATATTAACCTGTTTGGATGCTAGAAAACACCTCACAACATGGCTCGTTTGGAGTGGGTTAGGGTTAGCAAATTATTTCATTGACAAATTATACAAGCTATCTGATTGGCTAAGAGAAAAATATTTCACTGACAAATGAAACGAGCTATCTGATTGGCTAAGAGCAAATTGCCCTAACCCGAGTGGGGAAAAATTCGATGGATGCTACTTCTAGCATCCATCGAACACGAACACGGCTGGTTTGGGGGTATTGGGCTTCATTTTGGAAAATACTTATTTTGCTCAATTTTTGTCAATTTTGCCAGGTCGCGATGGATCTACTTTGTTTTTCGTATATTAACCTGTTTGGATGCTAGAAAACCCCTCAGAACATGGCTCGTTTGGAGTGGGTTAGGGTTAGCAAATTATTTCAGTGACAAATGATACAAGCTATCTGATTGGCTAAGAGAAAAATATTACAAATGAAACGAGCCATCTGATTGGCTAAGAGCAAATTACTTCACTGACAAATGAAACGAGCTATCTGATTGGCTAAGAACAAATTGCCCTAACCCGAGTGGGGAAAAATTCGATGGATGCTACTTCTAGCATCCATCGAACACGAACACGGCTGGTTTGGGGGTATTGGGCTTCATTTTGGAAAATACTTATTTTGCTCAATTTTTGTCAATTTTGCCAGGTCGCGATGGATCTACTTGTTTTTCCGTATATTAACCTGTTTGGATGCTAGAAAACCCCTCAGAACATGGCTCGTTTGGAGTGGGTTAGGGTTAGCAAATTATTTCAGTGACAAATGATACAAGCTATCTGATTGGCTAAGAGAAAATTGTTTCACTGACAAATGATACAAGCTATCTGATTGGTTAAGAGAAAAATATTACAAAAGAAACGAACCATCTGATTGGCTAAGAGCAAATAATTTCACTGACAAATGAAACGAGCTATCTGATTGGCTAAGAGCAAATTGCCCTAACCCGAGTGGGGAAAAATTCGATGGATGCTACTTCTAGCATCCATCGAACACGAACACGGCTGGTTTGGGGGTATTGGGCTTCCTTTTGGAAAATACTTATTTTGCTCAATTTTTGTCAATTTTGCCAGGTCGCGATGGATCTACTTTATTTCCGTATATTAACCTGTTTGGATGCTAGAAGATTCCTCAGAACATGGCTCGTTTGGGGGTATTGGGCTTCATTTTGGAAAATACTTATTTTGCTCAATTTTGGTCAATTTTGCAAGGTCGTGATGGATCTACTTTATTTTCCGTATATTAACCTGTTTGGATGCTAGAAAACACCTCAGAACATGGCTCGTTTGGAGTGGGTTAGGGTTAGCAAATTATTTCAGTGACAAATGATACAAGCTATCTGATTGGCTAAGAGAAAAATATTACAAATGAAACGAGCCATCTGATTGGCTAAGAGCAAATTATTTCACTGACAAATGAAACGAGCTATCTGATTGGCTAAGAGCAAATTGCCCTAACCCGAGTGGGGAAAAATTCGATGGATGCTACTTCTAGCATCCATCGAACACGAACACGGCTGGTTTGGGGGTATTGGGCTTCATTTTGGAAAATACTTAATTTGCTCAATTTTTGTCAATTTTGCCAGGTCGCGATGGCTCTACTTTATTTCCGTATATTAACCTGTTTGGATGCTAGAAAACCCCTCAGAACATGGCTCGTTTGGAGTGGGTTAGGGTTAGCAAATTATTTCAGTGACAAATGATACAAGCTATCTGATTGGCTAAGAGAAAAATATTACAAATGAAACGAGCCATCTGATTGGCTAAGAGCAAATTATTTCACTGACAAATGAAACGAGCTATCTGATTGGCTAAGAGCAAATTGCCCTAACCCGAGTGGGGAAAAATTCGATGGATGCTACTTCTAGCATCCATCGAACACGAACACGGCTGGTTTGGGGGTATTGGGCTTCATTTTGGAAAATACTTATTTTGCTCAATTTTTGTCAATTTTGCCAGGTCGCGATGGATCTACTTTTTTTTTCGTATATTAACCTGTTTGGATGCTAGAAAACCCCTCAGAACATGGCTCGTTTGGAGTGGGTTAGGGTTAGCAAATTATTTCAGTGACAAATGATACAAGCTATCTGATTGGCTAAGAGAAAATTGTTTCACTGACAAATGATACAAGCTATCTGATTGGTTAAGAGAAAAATATTACAAATGAAACGAACCATCTGATTGGCTAAGAGCAAATAATTTCACTGACAAATGAAACGAGCTATCTGATTGGCTAAGAGCAAATTGCCCTAACCCGAGTGGGGAAAAATTCGATGGATGCTACTTCTAGCATCCATCGAACACGAACACGGCTGGTTTGGGGGTATTGGGCTTCATTTTGGAAAATACTTATTTTGCTCAATTTTTGTCAATTTTGCCAGGTTGCGATGGCTCTACTTTATTTCCGTATATTAACATGTTTGGATGCTAGAAGATTCCTCAGAACATGGCTCGTTTGGGGGTATTGGGCTTCATTTTGGAAAATACTTATTTTGCTCAATTTTTGTCAATTTTGCCAGGTCGCGATGGATCTACTTTTTTTTCCGTATATTAACCTGTTTGGATGCTAGAAAACCCCTCAGAACATGGCTCGTTTGGAGTGGGTTAGGGTTAGCAAATTATTTCAGTGACAAATGATACAAGCTATCTGATTGGCTAAGAGAAAATTGTTTCACTGACAAATAATACAAGCTATCTGATTGGCTAAGAGAAAAATATTACAAATGAAACGAACCATCTGATTGGCTAAGAGCAAATAATTTCACTGACAAATGAAACGAGCTATCTGATTGGCTAAGAGCAAATTGCCCTAACCCGAGTGGGGAAAAATTCGATGGATGCTACTTCTAGCATCCATCGAACACGAACACGGCTGGTTTGGGGGTATTGGGCTTCATTTTGGAAAATACTTATTTTGCTCAATTTTTGTCAATTTTGCCAGGTTGCGATGGCTCTACTTTATTTCCGTATATTAACATGTTTGGATGCTAGAAGATTCCTCAGAACATGGCTCGTTTGGGGGTATTGGGCTTCATTTTGGAAAATACTTATTTTGCTCAATTTTTGTCAATTTTGCCAGGTCGCGATGGATCTCCTTTTTTTCCCTATATTAACCTGTTTGGATGCTAGAAAACCCCTCAGAACATGGCTCGTTTGGAGTGGGTTAGGGTTAGCAAATTATTTCAGTGACAAATGATACAAGCTATCTGATTGGCTAAGAGAAAATTGTTTCACTGACAAATAATACAAGCTATCTGATTGGCTAAGAGAAAAATATTACAAATGAAACGAACCATCTGATTGGCTAAGAGCAAATAATTTCACTGACAAATGAAACGAGCTATCTGATTGGCTAAGAGCAAATTATCCTAACCCGAGTGGGGAAAAACTCCAAGGATGCTACTTCTAGCATCCATCAAACACGAACACGGGAGGTTTGGGGGTATTGTGCTTCATTTTCGAAAATACTTATTTTGCTCAATTTTGGTCAATTTTGCAAGGTCGTGATGGATCTACTTTATTTTCCGTATATTAACCTGTTTGGATGCTAGAAAACACCTCACAACATGGCTCGTTTGGAGTGGGTTAGGGTTAGCAAATTATTTCATTGACAAATGATACAAGCTATCTGATTGGCTAAGAGAAAAATATTTCACTGACAAATGAAACGAGCTATCTGATTGGCTAAGAGCAAATTGCCCTAACCCGAGTGGGGAAAAATTCGATGGATGCTACTTCTAGCATCCATCGAACACGAACACGGCTGGTTTGGGGGTATTGGGCTTCATTTTGGAAAATACTTATTTTGCTCAATTTTTGTCAATTTTGCCAGGTCGCGATGGATCTACTTTTTTTTTCGTATATTAACCTGTTTGGATGCTAGAAAACCCCTCAGAACATGGCTCGTTTGGAGTGGGTTAGGGTTAGCAAATTATTTCAGTGACAAATGATACAAGCTATCTGATTGGCTAAGAGAAAAATATTACAAATGAAACGAGCCATCTGATTGGCTAAGAGCAAATTACTTCACTGACAAATGAAACGAGCTATCTGATTGGCTAAGAACAAATTGCCCTAACCCGAGTGGGGAAAAATTCGATGGATGCTACTTCTAGCATCCATCGAACACGAACACGGCTGGTTTGGGGGTATTGGGCTTCATTTTGGAAAATACTTATTTTGCTCAATTTTTGTCAATTTTGCCAGGTCGCGATGGATCTACTTGTTTTTCCGTATATTAACCTGTTTGGATGCTAGAAAACCCCTCAGAACATGGCTCGTTTGGAGTGGGTTAGGGTTAGCAAATTATTTCAGTGACAAATGATACAAGCTATCTGATTGGCTAAGAGAAAATTGTTTCACTGACAAATGATACAAGCTATCTGATTGGTTAAGAGAAAAATATTACAAAAGAAACGAACCATCTGATTGGCTAAGAGCAAATAATTTCACTGACAAATGAAACGAGCTATCTGATTGGCTAAGAGCAAATTGCCCTAACCCGAGTGGGGAAAAATTCGATGGATGCTACTTCTAGCATCCATCGAACACGAACACGGCTGGTTTGGGGGTATTGGGCTTCCTTTTGGAAAATACTTATTTTGCTCAATTTTTGTCAATTTTGCCAGGTCGCGATGGATCTACTTTATTTCCGTATATTAACCTGTTTGGATGCTAGAAGATTCCTCAGAACATGGCTCGTTTTGGGGTATTGGGCTTCATTTTGGAAAATACTTATTTTGCTCAATTTTGGTCAATTTTGCAAGGTCGTGATGGATCTACTTTATTTTCCGTATATTAACCTGTTTGGATGCTAGAAAACACCTCAGAACATGGCTCGTTTGGAGTGGGTTAGGGTTAGCAAATTATTTCAGTGACAAATGATACAAGCTATCTGATTGGCTAAGAGAAAAATATTACAAATGAAACGAGCCATCTGATTGGCTAAGAGCAAATTATTTCACTGACAAATGAAACGAGCTATCTGATTGGCTAAGAGCAAATTGCCCTAACCCGAGTGGGGAAAAATTCGATGGATGCTACTTCTAGCATCCATCGAACACGAACACGGCTGGTTTGGGGGTATTGGGCTTCATTTTGGAAAATACTTAATTTGCTCAATTTTTGTCAATTTTGCCAGGTCGCGATGGCTCTACTTTATTTCCGTATATTAACCTGTTTGGATGCTAGAAAACCCCTCAGAACATGGCTCGTTTGGAGTGGGTTAGGGTTAGCAAATTATTTCAGTGACAAATGATACAAGCTATCTGATTGGCTAAGAGAAAAATATTACAAATGAAACGAGCCATCTGATTGGCTAAGAGCAAATTATTTCACTGACAAATGAAACGAGCTATCTGATTGGCTAAGAGCAAATTGCCCTAACCCGAGTGGGGAAAAATTCGATGGATGCTACTTCTAGCATCCATCGAACACGAACACGGCTGGTTTGGGGGTATTGGGCTTCATTTTGGAAAATACTTATTTTGCTCAATTTTTGTCAATTTTGCCAGGTCGCGATGGATCTACTTTTTTTTTCGTATATTAACCTGTTTGGATGCTAGAAAACCCCTCAGAACATGGCTCGTTTGGAGTGGGTTAGGGTTAGCAAATTATTTCAGTGACAAATGATACAAGCTATCTGATTGGCTAAGAGAAAATTGTTTCACTGACAAATGATACAAGCTATCTGATTGGTTAAGAGAAAAATATTACAAAATAAACGAACCATCTGATTGGCTAAGAGCAAATAATTTCACTGACAAATGAAACGAGCTATCTGATTGGCTAAGAGCAAATTGCCCTAACCCGAGTGGGGAAAAATTCGATGGATGCTACTTCTAGCATCCATCGAACACGAACACGGCTGGTTTGGGGGTATTGGGCTTCATTTTGGAAAATACTTATTTTGCTCAATTTTTGTCAATTTTGCCAGGTTGCGATGGCTCTACTTTATTTCCGTATATTAACATGTTTGGATGCTAGAAGATTCCTCAGAACATGGCTCGTTTGGGGGTATTGGGCTTCATTTTGGAAAATACTTATTTTGCTCAATTTTTGTCAATTTTGCCAGGTCGCGATGGATCTACTTTTTTTTCCGTATATTAACCTGTTTGGATGCTAGAAAACCCCTCAGAACATGGCTCGTTTGGAGTGGGTTAGGGTTAGCAAATTATTTCAGTGACAAATGATACAAGCTATCTGATTGGCTAAGAGAAAATTGTTTCACTGACAAATAATACAAGCTATCTGATTGGCTAAGAGAAAAATATTACAAATGAAACGAACCATCTGATTGGCTAAGAGCAAATAATTTCACTGACAAATGAAACGAGCTATCTGATTGGCTAAGAGCAAATTGCCCTAACCCGAGTGGGGAAAAATTCGATGGATGCTACTTCTAGCATCCATCGAACACGAACACGGCTGGTTTGGGGGTATTGGGCTTCATTTTGGAAAATACTTATTTTGCTCAATTTTTGTCAATTTTGCCAGGTTGCGATGGCTCTACTTTATTTCCGTATATTAACATGTTTGGATGCTAGAAGATTCCTCAGAACATGGCTCGTTTGGGGGTATTGGGCTTCATTTTGGAAAATACTTATTTTTCTCAATTTTTGTCAATTTTGCCAGGTCGCGATGGATCTACTTTTTTTTCCGTATATTAACCTGTTTGGATGCTAGAAAACCCCTCAGAACATGGCTCGTTTGGAGTGGGTTAGGGTTAGCAAATTATTTCAGTGACAAATGATACAAGCTATCTGATTGGCTAAGAGAAAATTGTTTCACTGACAAATAATACAAGCTATCTGATTGGCTAAGAGAAAAATATTACAAATGAAACGAACCATCTGATTGGCTAAGAGCAAATAATTTCACTGACAAATGAAACGAGCTATCTGATTGGCTAAGAGCAAATTATCCTAACCCGAGTGGGGAAAAACTCCAAGGATGCTACTTCTAGCATCCATCGAACACGAACACGGGAGGTTTGGGGGTATTGTGCTTCATTTTCGAAAATACTTATTTTGCTCAATTTTGGTCAATTTTGCCAGGTCGTGATGGATCTACTTTATTTTCCGTATATTAACCTGTTTGGATGCTAGAAAACACCTCACAACATGGCTCGTTTGGAGTGGGTTAGGGTTAGCAAATTATTTCATTGACAAATGATACAAGCTATCTGATTGGCTAAGAGAAAAATATTACAAATGAAACGAGCCATCTGATTGGCTAAGAGCAAATTATTTCACTGACAAATGAAACGAGCTATCTGATTGGCTAAGAGCAAATTGCCCTAACCCGAGTGGGGAAAAATTCGATGGATGCTACTTCTAGCATCCATCGAACACGAACACGGCTGGTTTGGGGGTATTGGGCTTCATTTTGGAAAATACTTATTTTGCTCAATTTTTGTCAATTTTGCCAGGTCGCGATGGATCTACTTTTTTTTCCCGTATATTAACCTGTTTGGATGCTAGAAAACCCCTCAGAACATGGCTCGTTTGGAGTGGGTTAGGGTTAGCAAATTATTTCAGTGACAAATGATACAAGCTATCTGATTGGCTAAGAGAAAATTGTTTCACTGACAAATGATACAAGCTATCTGATTGGTTAAGAGAAAAATATTACAAAAGAAACGAACCATCTGATTGGCTAAGAGCAAATAATTTCACTGACAAATGAAACGAGCTATCTGATTGGCTAAGAGCAAATTGCCCTAACCCGAGTGGGGAAAAATTCGATGGATGCTACTTCTAGCATCCATCGAACACGAACACGGCTGGTTTGGGGGTATTGGGCTTCATTTTGGAAAATACTTATTTTGCTCAATTTTTGTCAATTTTGCCAGGTCGCGATGGCTCTACTTTATTTCCGTATATTAACCTGTTTGGATGCTAGAAGATTCCTCAGAACATGGCTCGTTTGGGGGTATTGGGCTTCATTTTGGAAAATACTTATTTTGCTCAATTTTGGTCAATTTTGCAAGGTCGTGATGGATCTACTTTATTTTCCGTATATTAACCTGTTTGGATGCTAGAAAACACCTCACAACATGGCTCGTTTGGAGTGGGTTAGGGTTAGCAAATTATTTCATTGACAAATGATACAAGCTATCTGATTGGCTAAGAGAAAAATATTACAAATGAAACGAGCCATCTGATTGGCTAAGAGCAAATTATTTCACTGACAAATGAAACGAGCTATCTGATTGGCTAAGAGCAAATTGCCCTAACCCGAGTGGGGAAAAATTCGATGGATGCTACTTCTAGCATCCATCGAACACGAACACGGCTGGTTTGGGGGTATTGGGCTTCATTTTGGAAAATACTTATTTTGCTCAATTTTTGTCAATTTTGCCAGGTCGCGATGGATCTACTTTTTTTTTCCGTATATTAACCTGTTTGGATACTTGAAAACCCCTCAGAACATGGCTCGTTTGGAGTGGGTTAGGGTTAGCAAATTATTTCAGTGACAAATGATACAAGCTATCTGATTGGCTAAGAGAAAATTGTTTCACTGACAAATGATACAAGCTATCTGATTGGTTAAGAGAAAAATATTACAAAATAAACGAACCATCTGATTGGCTAAGAGCAAATAATTTCACTGACAAATGAAACGAGCTATCTGATTGGCTAAGAGCAAATTGCCCTAACCCGAGTGGGGAAAAATTCGATGGATGCTACTTCTAGCACGAACACGGCTGGTTTGGGGGTATTGGGCTTCATTTTGGAAAATACTTATTTTGCTCAATTTTTGTAAATTTTGCCAGGTCGCGATGGATCTACTTTTTTTTTCCGTATATTAACCTGTTTGGATGCTAGAAAACCCCTCAGAACATGGCTCGTTTGGAGTGGGTTAGGGTTAGCAAATTATTTCAGTGACAAATGATACAAGCTATCTGATTGGCTAAGAGAAAATTGTTTCACTGACAAATGATACAAGCTATCTGATTGGTTAAGAGAAAAATATTACAAAAGAAACGAACCATCTGATTGGCTAAGAGCAAATAATTTCACTGACAAATGAAACGAGCTATCTGATTGGCTAAGAGCAAATTGCCCTAACCCGAGTGGGGAAAAATTCGATGGATGCTACTTCTAGCATCCATCGAACACGAACACGGCTGGTTTGGGGGTATTGGGCTTCATTTTGGAAAATACTTATTTTGCTCAATTTTTGTCAATTTTGCCAGGTCGCGATGGCTCTACTTTATTTCCGTATATTAACCTGTTTGGATGCTAGAAGATTCCTCAGAACATGGCTCGTTTGGGGGTATTGGGCTTCATTTTGGAAAATACTTATTTTGCTCAATTTTGGTCAATTTTGCAAGGTCGTGATGGATCTACTTTATTTTCCGTATATTAACCTGTTTGGATGCTAGAAAACACCTCAGAACATGGCTCGTTTGGAGTGGGTTAGGGTTAGCAAATTATTTCAGTGACAAATGATACAAGCTATCTGATTGGCTAAGAGAAAAATATTACAAATGAAACGAGCCATCTGATTGGCTAAGAGCAAATTATTTCACTGACAAATGAAACGAGCTATCTGATTGGCTAAGAGCAAATTGCCCTAACCCGAGTGGGGAAAAATTCGATGGATGCTACTTCTAGCATCCATCGAACACAAACACGGCTGGTTTGGGGGTATGGGCTTCATTTTGGAAAATACTTATTTTGCTCAATTTTTGTCAATTTTGCCAGGTCGCGATGGATCTACTTTATTTTCCGTATATTAACCTGTTTGGATGCTAGAAGATTCCTCAGAACATGGCTCGTTTGGGGGTATTGGGCTTCATTTTGGAAAATACTTATTTTGCTCAATTTTTGTCAATTTTGCCAGGTCGTGATGGATCTACTTTATTTTCCGTATATTAACCTGTTTGGATGCTAGAAGATTCCTCAGAACATGGCTCGTTTGGGGGTATTGGGCTTCATTTTGGAAAATACTTATTTTGCTCAATTTTTGTCAATTTTGCCAGGTCGCGATGGATCTACTTTTTTTTCCGTATATTAACCTGTTTGGATGCTAGAAAACCCCTCAGAACATGGCTCGTTTGGAGTGGGTTAGGGTTAGCAAATTATTTCAGTGACAAATGATACAAGCTATCTGATTGGCTAAGAGAAAATTGTTTCACTGACAAATAATACAAGCTATCTGATTGGCTAAGAGAAAAATATTACAAATGAAACGAACCATCTGATTGGCTAAGAGCAAATAATTTCACTGACAAATGAAACGAGCTATCTGATTGGCTAAGAGCAAATTGCCCTAACCCGAGTGGGGAAAAATTCGATGGATGCTACTTCTAGCATCCATCGAACACGAACACGGCTGGTTTGGGGGTATTGGGCTTCATTTTGGAAAATACTTATTTTGCTCAATTTTTGTCAATTTTGCCAGGTTGCGATGGCTCTACTTTATTTCCGTATATTAACATGTTTGGATGCTAGAAGATTCCTCAGAACATGGCTCGTTTGGGGGTATTGGGCTTCATTTTGGAAAATACTTATTTTGCTCAATTTTTGTCAATTTTGCCAGGTCGCGATGGATCTACTTTTTTTTCCGTATATTAACCTGTTTGGATGCTAGAAAACCCCTCAGAACATGGCTCGTTTGGAGTGGGTTAGGGTTAGCAAATTATTTCAGTGACAAATGATACAAGCTATCTGATTGGCTAAGAGAAAATTGTTTCACTGACAAATAATACAAGCTATCTGATTGGCTAAGAGAAAAATATTACAAATGAAACGAACCATCTGATTGGCTAAGAGCAAATAATTTCACTGACAAATGAAACGAGCTATCTGATTGGCTAAGAGCAAATTGCCCTAACCCGAGTGGGGAAAAATTCGATGGATGCTACTTCTAGCATCCATCGAACACGAACACGGCTGGTTTGGGGGTATTGGGCTTCATTTTGGAAAATACTTATTTTGCTCAATTTTTGTCAATTTTGCCAGGTCGCGATGGATCTACTTTTTTTTTCCGTATATTAACCTGTTTGGATGCTAGAAAACCCCTCAGAACATGGCTCGTTTGGAGTGGGTTAGGGTTAGCAAATTATTTCAGTGACAAATGATACAAGCTATCTGATTGGCTAAGAGAAAATTGTTTCACTGACAAATGATACAAGCTATCTGATTGGTTAAGAGAAAAATATTACAAAAGAAACGAACCATCTGATTGGCTAAGAGCAAATAATTTCACTGACAAATGAAACGAGCTATCTGATTGGCTAAGAGCAAATTGCCCTAACCCGAGTGGGGAAAAATTCGATGGATGCTACTTCTAGCATCCATCGAACACGAACACGGCTGGTTTGGAGGTATTGGGCTTCATTTTGGAAAATACTTATTTTGCTCAATTTTTGTCAATTTTGCCAGGTCGCGATGGCTCTACTTTATTTCCGTATATTAACCTGTTTGGATGCTAGAAGATTCCTCAGAACATGGCTCGTTTGGGGGTATTGGGCTTCATTTTGGAAAATACTTATTTTGCTCAATTTTGGTCAATTTTGCAAGGTCGTGATGGATCTACTTTATTTTCCGTATATTAACCTGTTTGGATGCTAGAAAACACTTCAGAACATGGCTCGTTTGGAGTGGGTTAGGGTTAGCAAATTATTTCAGTGACAAATGATACAAGCTATCTGATTGGCTAAGAGAAAAATATTACAAATGAAACGAGCCATCTGATTGGCTAAGAGCAAATTATTTCACTGACAAATGAAACGAGCTATCTGATTGGCTAAGAGCAAATTGCCCTAACCCGAGTGGGGAAAAATTCGATGGATGCTACTTGTAGCATCCATCGAACACGAACACGGCTGGTTTGGGGGTATTGGGCTTCATTTTGGAAAATACTTATTTTGCTCAATTTTTGTCAATTTTGCCAGGTCGCGATGGATCTACTTTTTTTTCCGTATATTAACCTGTTTGGCTGCTAGAAAACCCCTCAGAACATGGCTCGTTTGGAGTGGGTTAGGGTTAGCAAATTATTTCAGTGACAAATGATACAAGCTATCTGATTGGTTAAGAGAAAATTGTTTCACTGACAAATGATACAAGCTATCTGATTGGCTAAGAGAAAAATATTACAAATGAAACGAGCCATCTGATTGGCTAAGAGCAAATTATTTCACTGACAAATGAAACGAGCTATCTGATTGGCTAAGAGCAAATTGCCCTAACCCGAGTGGGGAAAAATTCGATGGATGCTACTTCTAGCATCCATCGAACACGAACACGGCTGGTTTGGGGGTATTGGGCTTCATTTTGGAAAATACTTATTTTGCTCAATTTTGGTCAATTTTGCAAGGTCGTGATGGATCTACTTTATTTTCCGTATATTAACCTGTTTGGATGCTAGAAAACACCTCAGAACATGGCTTGTTTGGAGTGGGTTTAGGGTTAGCAAATTATTTCAGTGACAAATGATACAAGCTATCTGATTGGCTAAGAGAAAAATATTACAAATGAAACGAGCCATCTGATAGGCTAAGAGCAAATTATTTCACTGACAAATGAAACGAGCTATCTGATTGGCTAAGAGCAAATTGCCCTAACCCGAGTGGGGAAAAATTCGATGGATGCTACTTCTAGCATCCATCGAACACGAACACGGCTGGTTTGGGGGTATTGGGCTTCATTTTGGAAAATACTTATTTTGCTCAATTTTTGTCAATTTTGCCAGGTCGTGATGGATCTACTTTTTTTTTCGTATATTAACCTGTTTGGATGCTAGAAAACCCCTCAGAACATGGCTCGTTTGGAGTGGGTTAGGGTTAGCAAATTATTTCAGTGACAAATGATACAAGCTATCTGATTGGCTAAGAGAAAATTGTTTCACTGACAAATGATACAAGCTATCTGATTGGTTAAGAGAAAAATATTACAAATGAAACGAACCATCTGATTGGCTAAGAGCAAATAATTTTACTGACAAATGAAACGAGCTATCTGATTGGCTAAGAGCAAATTGCCCTAACCCGAGTGGGGAAAAATTCGATGGATGCTACTTCTAGCATCCATCGAACACGAACACGGCTGGTTTGGGGGTATTGGGCTTCATTTTGGAAAATACTTATTTTGCTCAATTTTTGTCAATTTTGCCAGGTTGCGATGGCTCTACTTTATTTCCGTATATTAACATGTTTGGATGCTAGAAGATTCCTCAGAACATGGCTCGTTTGGGGGTATTGGGCTTCATTTTGGAAAATACTTATTTTGCTCAATTTTTGTCAATTTTGCCAGGTCGCGATGGATCTACTTTTTTTTCCGTATATTAACCTGTTTGGATGCTAGAAAACCCCTCAGAACATGGCTCGTTTGGAGTGGGTTAGGGTTAGCAAATTATTTCAGTGACAAATGATACAAGCTATCTGATTGGCTAAGAGAAAATTGTTTCACTGACAAATAATACAAGCTATCTGATTGGCTAAGAGAAAAATATTACAAATGAAACGAACCATCTGATTGGCTAAGAGCAAATTATTTCACTGACAAATGAAACGAGCTATCTGATTGGCTAAGAGCAAATTATCCTAACCCGAGTGGGGAAAAACTCCAAGGATGCTACTTCTAGCATCCATCAAACACGAACACGGGAGGTTTGGGGGTATTGTGCTTCATTTTCGAAAATACTTATTTTGCTCAATTTTGGTCAATTTTGCAAGGTCGTGATGGATCTACTTTATTTTCCGTATATTAACCTGTTTGGATGCTAGAAAACACCTCACAACATGGCTCGTTTCGAGTGGGTTAGGGTTAGCAAATTATTTCATTGACAAATGATACAAGCTATCTGATTGGCTAAGAGAAAAATATTACAAATGAAACGAGCCATCTGATTGGCTAAGAGCAAATTACTTCACTGACAAATGAAACGAGCTATCTGATTGGCTAAGAACAAATTGCCCTAACCCGAGTGGGGAAAAATTCGATGGATGCTACTTCTAGCATCCATCGAACACGAACACGGCTGGTTTGGGGGTATTGGGCTTCATTTTGGAAAATACTTATTTTGCTCAATTTTTGTCAATTTTGCCAGGTCGCGATGGATCTACTTGTTTTTCCGTATATTAACCTGTTTGGATGCTAGAAAACCCCTCAGAACATGGCTCGTTTGGAGTGGGTTAGGGTTAGCAAATTATTTCAGTGACAAATGATACAAGCTATCTGATTGGCTAAGAGAAAATTGTTTCACTGACAAATGATACAAGCTATCTGATTGGTTAAGAGAAAAATATTACAAAAGAAACGAACCATCTGATTGGCTAAGAGCAAATAATTTCACTGACAAATGAAACGAGCTATCTGATTGGCTAAGAGCAAATTGCCCTAACCCGAGTGGGGAAAAATTCGATGGATGCTACTTCTAGCATCCATCGAACACGAACACGGCTGGTTTGGGGGTATTGGGCTTCCTTTTGGAAAATACTTATTTTGCTCAATTTTTGTCAATTTTGCCAGGTCGCGATGGATCTACTTTTTTTTCCGTATATTAACCTGTTTGGATGCTAGAAAACCCCTCAGAACATGGCTCGTTTGGAGTGGGTTAGGGTTAGCAAATTATTTCAGTGACAAATGATACAAGCTATCTGATTGGCTAAGAGAAAATTGTTTCACTGACAAATGATACAAGCTATCTGATTGGTTAAGAGAAAAATATTACAAAAGAAACGAACCATCTGATTGGCTAAGAGCAAATAATTTCACTGACAAATGAAACGAGCTATCTGATTGGCTAAGAGCAAATTGCCCTAACCCGAGTGGGGAAAAATTCGATGGATGCTACTTCTAGCATCCATCGAACACGAGCACGGCTGGTTTGGGGGTATTGGGCTTCATTTTGGAAAATACTTATTTTGCTCAATTTTTGTCAATTTTGCCAGGTCGCGATGGCTCTACTTTATTTCCGTATATTAACCTGTTTGGATGCTAGAAGATTCCTCAGAACATGGCTCGTTTGGGGGTATTGGGCTTCATTTTGGAAAATACTTATTTTGCTCAATTTTGGTCAATTTTGCAAGGTCGTGATGGATCTACTTTATTTTCCGTATATTAACCTGTTTGGATGCTAGAAAACACCTCAGAACATGGCTCGTTTGGAGTGGGTTAGGGTTAGCAAATTATTTCAGTGACAAATGATACAAGCTATCTGATTGGCTAAGAGAAAAATATTACAAATGAAACGAGCCATCTGATTGGCTAAGAGCAAATTATTTCACTGACAAATGAAACGAGCTATCTGATTGGCTAAGAGCAAATTGCCCTAACCCGAGTGGGGAAAAATTCGATGGATGCTACTTCTAGCATCCATCGAACACGAACACGGCTGGTTTGGGGGTATTGGGCTTCATTTTGGAAAATACTTAATTTGCTCAATTTTTGTCAATTTTGCCAGGTCGCGATGGCTCTACTTTATTTCCGTATATTAACCTGTTTGGATGCTAGAAGATTCCTCAGAACATGGCTCGTTTGGGGGTATTGGGCTTCATTTTGGAAAATACTTATTTTGCTCAATTTTGGTCAATTTTGCAAGGTCGTGATGGATCTACTTTATTTTCCGTATATTAACCTGTTTGGATGCTAGAAGATTCCTCAGAACATGGCTCGTTTGGGGGTATTGGGCTTCATTTTGGAAAATACTTATTTTGCTCAATTTTTGTCAATTTTGCCAGGTCGCGATGGATCTACTTTTTTTTCCGTATATTAACCTGTTTGGATGCTAGAAAACCCCTCAGAACATGGCTCGTTTGGAGTGGGTTAGGGTTAGCAAATTATTTCAGTGACAAATGATACAAGCTATCTGATTGGCTAAGAGAAAATTGTTTCACTGACAAATAATACAAGCTATCTGATTGGCTAAGAGAAAAATTTTACAAATGAAACGAACCATCTGATTGGCTAAGAGCAAATAATTTCACTGACAAATGAAACGAGCTATCTGATTGGCTAAGAGCAAATTGCCCTAACCCGAGTGGGGAAAAATTCGATGGATGCTACTTCTAGCATCCATCGAACACGAACACGGCTGGTTTGGGGGTATTGGGCTTCATTTTGGAAAATACTTATTTTGCTCAATTTTTGTCAATTTTGCCAGGTTGCGATGGCTCTACTTTATTTCCGTATATTAACATGTTTGGATGCTAGAAGATTCCTCAGAACATGGCTCGTTTGGGGGTATTGGGCTTCATTTTGGAAAATACTTATTTTGCTCAATTTTTGTCAATTTTGCCAGGTCGCGATGGATCTACTTTTTTTTCCGTATATTAACCTGTTTGGATGCTAGAAAACCCCTCAGAACATGGCTCGTTTGGAGTGGGTTAGGGTTAGCAAATTATTTCAGTGACAAATGATACAAGCTATCTGATTGGCTAAGAGAAAATTGTTTCACTGACAAATAATACAAGCTATCTGATTGGCTAAGAGAAAAATATTACAAATGAAACGAACCATCTGATTGGCTAAGAGCAAATAATTTCACTGACAAATGAAACGAGCTATCTGATTGGCTAAGAGCAAATTGCCCTAACCCGAGTGGGGAAAAATTCGATGGATGCTACTTCTAGCATCCATCGAACACGAACACGGCTGGTTTGGGGGTATTGGGCTTCATTTTGGAAAATACTTATTTTGCTCAATTTTTGTCAATTTTGCCAGGTTGCGATGGCTCTACTTTATTTCCGTATATTAACATGTTTGGATGCTAGAAGATTCCTCAGAACATGGCTCGTTTGGGGGTATTGGGCTTCATTTTGGAAAATACTTATTTTGCTCAATTTTTGTCAATTTTGCCAGGTCGCGATGGATCTACTTTTTTTTCCGTATATTAACCTGTTTGGATGCTAGAAAACCCCTCAGAACATGGCTCGTTTGGAGTGGGTTAGGGTTAGCAAATTATTTCAGTGACAAATGATACAAGCTATCTGATTGGCTAAGAGAAAATTGTTTCACTGACAAATAATACAAGCTATCTGATTGGCTAAGAGAAAAATATTACAAATGAAACGAACCATCTGATTGGCTAAGAGCAAATAATTTCACTGACAAATGAAACGAGCTATCTGATTGGCTAAGAGCAAATTATCCTAACCCGAGTGGGGAAAAACTCCAAGGATGCTACTTCTAGCATCCATCGAACACGAACACGGGAGGTTTGGGGGTATTGTGCTTCATTTTCGAAAATACTTATTTTGCTCAATTTTGGTCAATTTTGCAAGGTCGTGATGGATCTACTTTATTTTCCGTATATTAACCTGTTTGGATGCTAGAAAACACCTCACAACATGGCTCGTTTGGAGTGGGTTAGGGTTAGCAAATTATTTCATTGACAAATGATACAAGCTATCTGATTGGCTAAGAGAAAAATATTACAAATGAAACGAGCCATCTGATTGGCTAAGAGCAAATTATTTCACTGACAAATGAAACGAGCTATCTGATTGGCTAAGAGCAAATTGCCCTAACCCGAGTGGGGAAAAATTCGATGGATGCTACTTCTAGCATCCATCGAACACGAACACGGCTGGTTTGGGGGTATTGGGCTTCATTTTGGAAAATACTTATTTTGCTCAATTTTTGTCAATTTTGCCAGGTCGCGATGGATCTACTTTTTTTTTCCGTATATTAACCTGTTTGGATGCTAGAAAACCCCTCAGAACATGGCTCGTTTGGAGTGGGTTAGGGTTAGCAAATTATTTCAGTGACAAATGATACAAGCTATCTGATTGGCTAAGAGAAAATTGTTTCACTGACAAATGATACAAGCTATCTGATTGGTTAAGAGAAAAATATTACAAAAGAAACGAACCATCTGATTGGCTAAGAGCAAATAATTTCACTGACAAATGAAACGAGCTATCTGATTGGCTAAGAGCAAATTGCCCTAACCCGAGTGGGGAAAAATTCGATGGATGCTACTTCTAGCATCCATCGAACACGAACACGGCTGGTTTGGGGGTATTGGGCTTCATTTTGGAAAATACTTATTTTGCTCAATTTTTGTCAATTTTGCCAGGTCGCGATGGCTCTACTTTATTTCCGTATATTAACCTGTTTGGATGCTAGAAGATTCCTCAGAACATGGCTCGTTTGGGGGTATTGGGCTTCATTTTGGAAAATACTTATTTTGCTCAATTTTGGTCAATTTTGCAAGGTCGTGATGGATCTACTTTATTTTCCGTATATTAACCTGTTTGGATGCTAGAAAACACCTCAGAACATGGCTCGTTTGGAGTGGGTTAGGGTTAGCAAATTATTTCAGTGACAAATGATACAAGCTATCTGATTGGCTAAGAGAAAAATATTACAAATGAAACGAGCCATCTGATTGGCTAAGAGCAAATTATTTCACTGACAAATGAAACGAGCTATCTGATTGGCTAAGAGCAAATTGCCCTAACCCGAGTGGGGAAAAATTCGATGGATGCTACTTGTAGCATCCATCGAACACGAACACGGCTGGTTTGGGGGTATTGGGCTTCATTTTGGAAAATACTTATTTTGCTCAATTTTTGTCAATTTTGCCAGGTCGCGATGGATCTACTTTTTTTTCCGTATATTAACCTGTTTGGATGCTAGGAAAACCCTCAGAACATGGCTCGTTTGGAGTGGGTTAGGGTTAGCAAATTATTTCAGTGACAAATGATACAAGCTATCTGATTGGTTAAGAGAAAGTTGTTTCACTGACAAAGGATACAAGCTATCTGATTGGTTAAGAGAAAAATATTACAAAAGAAACGAACCATCTGATTGGCTAAGATCAAATAATTTCACTGACAAATGAAACGAGCTATCTGATTGGCTAAGAGCAAATTGCCCTAACCCGAGTGGGGAAAAATTCGATGGATGCTACTTCTAGCATCCATCGAACACGAACACGGCTGGTTTTGGGGTATTGGGCTTCATTTTGGAAAATACTTAATTTGCTCAATTTTTGTCAATTTTGCCAGGTCGCGATGGCTCTACTTTATTTCCGTATATTAACCTGTTTGGATGCTAGAAGATTCCTCAGAACATGGCTCGTTTGGGGGTATTGGGCTTCATTTTGGAAAATACTTATCTTGCTCAATTTTGGTCAATTTTGCAAGGTCGTGATGGATCTACTTTATTTTCCGTATATTAACCTGTTTGGATGCTAGAAAACACCTCAGAACATGGCTCGTTTGGAGTGGGTTAGGGTTAGCAAATTATTTCAGTGACAAATGATACAAGCTATCTGATTGGCTAAGAGAAAAATATTACAAATGAAACGAGCCATCTGATTGGCTAAGAGCAAATTATTTCACTGACAAATGAAACGAGCTATCTGATTGGCTAAGAGCAAATTGCCCTAACCCGAGTGGGGAAAAATTCGATGGATGCTACTTCTAGCATCCATCGAACACGAACACGGCTGGTTTGGGGGTATTGGGCTTCATTTTGGAAAATACTTATTTTGCTCAATTTTTGTCAATTTTGCCAGGTCGCGATGGATCTACTTTTTTTTCCGTATATTAACCTGTTTGGATGCTAGAAAACCCCTCAGAACATGGCTCGTTTGGAGTGGGTTAGGGTTAGCAAATTATTTCAGTGACAAATGATACAAGCTATCTGATTGGCTAGGAGAAAATTGTTTCACTGACAAATGATACAAGCTATCTGATTGGCTAAGAGAAAAATATTACAAATGAAACGAACCATCTGATTGGCTAAGAGCAAATAATTTCACTGACAAATGAAATGAGCTATCTGATTGGCTAAGAGCAAATTATCCTAACCCGAGTGGGGAAAAACTCCATGGATGCTACTTCTAGCATCCATCGAACACGAACACGGGAGGTTTGGGGGTATTGTGCTTCATTTTGGAAAATACTTATTTTGCTCAATTTTTGTCAATTTTGCCAGGTCGCGATGGCTCTACTTCATTTCCGTATATTAACCTGTTTGGATGCTAGAAAACACCTCAGAACATTGCTTGTTTGGAGTGGGTTTAGGGTTAGCAAATTATTTCAGTGACAAATGATACAAGCTATCTGATTGGCTAAGAGAAAAATATTACAAATGAAACGAGCCATCTGATTGGCTAAGAGCAAATTATTTCACTGACAAATGAAACGAGCTATCTGATTGGCTAAGAGCAAATTGCCCTAACCCGAGTGGGGAAAAATTCGATGGATGCTACTTCTAGCATCCATCGAACACGAACACGGCTGGTTTGGGGGTATTGGGCTTCATTTTGGAAAATACTTATTTTGCTCAATTTTTGTCAATTTTGCCAGGTCGCGATGGATCTACTTTTTTTTTCGTATATTAACCTGTTTGGATGCTAGAAAACCCCTCAGAACATGGCTCGTTTGGAGTGGGTTAGGGTTAGCAAATTATTTCAGTGACAAATGATACAAGCTATCTGATTGGCTAAGAGAAAATTGTTTCACTGACAAATGATACAAGCTATCTGATTGGTTAAGAGAAAAATATTACAAATGAAACGAACCATCTGATTGGCTAAGAGCAAATTATTTCACTGACAAATGAAACGAGCTATCTGATTGGCTAAGAGCAAATTGCCCTAACCCGAGTGGGGAAAAATTCGATGGATGCTACTTCTAGCATCCATCGAACACGAACACGGCTGGTTTGGGGGTATTGGGCTTCATTTTGGAAAATACTTATTTTGCTCAATTTTTGTCAATTTTGCCAGGTCGCGATGGATCTACTTTTTTTTTCGTATATTAACCTGTTTGGATGCTAGAAAACCCCTCAGAACATGGCTCGTTTGGAGTGGGTTAGGGTTAGCAAATTATTTCAGTGACAAATGATACAAGCTATCTGATTGGCTAAGAGAAAAATATTACAAATGAAACGAGCCATCTGATTGGCTAAGAGCAAATTACTTCACTGACAAATGAAACGAGCTATCTGATTGGCTAAGAGCAAATTGCCCTAACCCGAGTGGGGAAAAATTCGATGGATGCTACTTCTAGCATCCATCGAACACGAACACGGCTGGTTTGGGGGTATTGGGCTTCATTTTGGAAAATACTTATTTTGCTCAATTTTTGTCAATTTTGCCAGGTCGCGATGGATCTACTTTTTTTTCCGTATATTAACCTGTTTGGATGCTAGAAAACCCCTCAGAACATGGCTCGTTTGGAGTGGGTTAGGGTTAGCAAATTATTTCAGTGACAAATGATACAAGCTATCTGATTGGCTAAGAGAAAATTGTTTCACTGACAAATGATACAAGCTATCTGATTGGTTAAGAGAAAAATATTACAAAAGAAACGAACCATCTGATTGGCTAAGAGCAAATAATTTCACTGACAAATGAAACGAGCTATCTGATTGGCTAAGAGCAAATTGCCCTAACCCTAGTGGGGAAAAATTCGATGGATGCTACTTCTAGCATCCATCGAACACGAACACGGCTGGTTTGGGGGTATTGGGCTTCCTTTTGGAAAATACTTATTTTGCTTAATTTTTGTCAATTTTGCCAGGTCGCGATGGATCTACTTTTTTTTCCGTATATTAACCTGTTTGGATGCTAGAAAACCCCTCAGAACATGGCTCGTTTGGAGTGGGTTAGGGTTAGCAAATTATTTCAGTGACAAATGATACAAGCTATCTGATTGGCTAAGAGAAAATTGTTTCACTGACAAATGATACAAGCTATCTGATTGGTTAAGAGAAAAATATTACAAAAGAAACGAACCATCTGATTGGCTAAGAGCAAATAATTTCACTGACAAATGAAACGAGCTATCTGATTGGCTAAGAGCAAATTGCCCTAACCCGAGTGGGGAAAAATTCGATGGATGCTACTTCTAGCATCCATCGAACACGAACACGGCTGGTTTGGGGGTATTGGGCTTCCTTTTGGAAAATACTTATTTTGCTCAATTTTTGTCAATTTTGCCAGGTCGCGATGGATCTACTTTTTTTTCCGTATATTAACCTGTTTGGATGCTAGAAAACCCCTCAGAACATGGCTCGTTTGGAGTGGGTTAGGGTTAGCAAATTATTTTAGTGACAAATGATACAAGCTATCTGATTGGCTAAGAGAAAATTGTTTCACTGACAAATGATACAAGCTTTCTGATTGGTTAAGAGAAAAATATTACAAATGAAACGAACCATCTGATTGGCTAAGAGCAAATAATTTCACTGACAAATGAAACGAGCTATCTGATTGGCTAAGAGCAAATTGCCCTAACCCGAGTGGGGAAAAATTCGATGGATGCTACTTCTAGCATCCATCGAACACGAACACGGCTGGTTTGGGGGTATTGGGCTTCATTTTGGAAAATACTTATTTTGCTCAATTTTTGTCAATTTTGCCAGGTCGCGATGGCTCTACTTTATTTCCGTATATTAACATGTTTGGATGCTAGAAGATTCCTCAGAACATGGCTCGTTTGGGGGTATTGGGCTTCATTTTGGAAAATACTTATTTTGCTCAATTTTTGTCAATTTTGCCAGGTCGCGATGGATCTACTTTTTTTTCCGTATATTAACCTGTTTGGATGCTAGAAAACCCCTCAGAACATGGCTCGTTTGGAGTGGGTTAGGGTTAGCAAATTATTTCAGTGACAAATGATACAAGCTATCTGATTGGCTAAGAGAAAATTGTTTCACTGACAAATAATACAAGCTATCTGATTGGCTAAGAGAAAAATATTACAAATGAAACGAACCATCTGATTGGCTAAGAGCAAATAATTTCACTGACAAATGAAACGAGCTATCTGATTGGCTAAGAGCAAATTATCCTAACCCGAGTGGGGAAAAACTCCAAGGATGCTACTTCTAGCATCCATCAAACACGAACACGGGAGGTTTGGGGGAATTGTGCTTCATTTTCGAAAATACTTATTTTGCTCAATTTTGGTCAATTTTGCAAGGTCGTGATGGATCTACTTTATTTTCCGTATATTAACCTGTTTGGATGCTAGAAAACACCTCACAACATGGCTCGTTTGGAGTGGGTTAGGGTTAGCAAATTATTTCATTGACAAATGATACAAGCTATCTGATTGGCTAAGAGAAAAATATTACAAATGAAACGAGCCATCTGATTGGCTAAGAGCAAATTATTTCACTGGCAAATGAAACGAGCTATCTGATTGGCTAAGAGCAAATTGCCCTAACCCGAGTGGGGAAAAATTCGATGGATGCTACTTCTAGCATCCATCGAACACGAACACGGCTGGTTTGGGGGTATTGGGCTTCATTTTGGAAAATACTTATTTTGCTCAATTTTTGTCAATTTTGCCAGGTCGCGATGGATCTACTTTTTTTTTCGTATATTAATCTGTTTGGATGCTAGAAAACCCCTCAGAACATGGCTCGTTTGGAGTGGGTTAGGGTTAGCAAATTATTTCAGTGACAAATGATACAAGCTATCTGATTGGCTAAGAGAAAAATATTACAAATGAAACGAGCCATCTGATTGGCTAAGAGCAAATTACTTCACTGACAAATGAAACGAGCTATCTGATTGGCTAAGAGCAAATTGCCCTAACCCGAGTGGGGAAAAATTCGATGGATGCTACTTCTAGCATCCATCGAACACGAACACGGCTGGTTTGGGGGTATTGGGCTTCATTTTGGAAAATACTTATTTTGCTCAATTTTTGTCAATTTTGCCAGGTCGCGATGGATCTACTTTTTTTTCCGTATATTAACCTGTTTGGATGCTAGAAAACCCCTCAGAACATGGCTCGTTTGGAGTGGGTTAGAGTTAGCAAATTATTTCAGTGACAAATGATACAAGCTATCTGATTGGCTAAGAGAAAATTGTTTCACTGACAAATGATACAAGCTATCTGATTGGTTAAGAGAAAAATATTACAAAAGAAACGAACCATCTGATTGGCTAAGAGCAAATAATTTCACTGACAAATGAAACGAGCTATCTGATTGGCTAAGAGCAAATTGCCCTAACCCGAGTGGGGAAAAATTCGATGGATGCTACTTCTAGCATCCATCGAACACGAACACGGCTGGTTTGGGGGTATTGGGCTTCATTTTGGAAAATACTTATTTTGCTCAATTTTTGTCAATTTTGCCAGGTCGCGATGGATCTACTTTTTTTTCCGTATATTAACCTGTTTGGATGCTAGAAAACCCCTCAGAACATGGCTCGTTTGGAGTGGGTTAGGGTTAGCAAATTATTTCAGTGACAAATGATACAAGCTATCTGATTGGCTAAGAGAAAATTGTTTCACTGACAAATGATACAAGCTATCTGATTGGTTAAGAGAAAAATATTACAAAAGAAACAAACCATCTGATTGGCTAAGAGCAAATTATTTCACTGACAAATGAAACGAGCTATCTGATTGGCTAAGAGCAAATTGCCCTAACCCTAGTGGGGAAAAATTCGATGGATGCTACTTCTAGCATCCATCGAACACGAACACGGCTGGTTTGGGGGTATTGGGCTTCCTTTTGGAAAATACTTATTTTGCTTAATTTTTGTCAATTTTGCCAGGTCGCGATGGATCTACTTTTTTTTCCGTATATTAACCTGTTTGGATGCTAGAAAACCCCTCAGAACATGGCTCGTTTGGAGTGGGTTAGGGTTAGCAAATTATTTCAGTGACAAATGATACAAGCTATCTGATTAGCTAAGAGAAAATTGTTTCACTGACAAATGATACAAGCTATCTGATTGGTTAAGAGAAAAATATTACAAAAGAAACGAACCATCTGATTGGCTAAGAGCAAATAATTTCACTGACAAATGAAACGAGCTATCTGATTGGCTAAGAGCAAATTGCCCTAACCCGAGTGGGGAAAAATTCGATGGATGCTACTTCTAGCATCCATCGAACACGAACACGGCTGGTTTGGGGGTATTGGGCTTCATTTTGGAAAATACTTATTTTGCTCAATTTTTGTCAATTTTGCCAGGTCGCGATGGATCTACTTTTTTTTCCGTATATTAACCTGTTTGGATGCTAGAAAACCCCTCAGAACATGGCTCGTTTGGAGTGGGTTAGGGTTAGCAAATTATTTCAGTGACAAATGATACAAGCTATCTGATTGGCTAAGAGAAAATTGTTTCACTGACAAATAATACAAGCTATCTGATTGGCTAAGAGAAAAATATTACAAATGAAACGAACCATCTGATTGGCTAAGAGCAAATAATTTCACTGACAAATGAAACGAGCTATCTGATTGGCTAAGAGCAAATTATCCTAACCCGAGTGGGGAAAAACTCCAAGGATGCTACTTCTAGCATCCATCAAACACGAACACGGGAGGTTTGGGGGTATTGTGCTTCATTTTCGAAAATACTTATTTTGCTCAATTTTGGTCAATTTTGCAAGGTCGTGATGGATCTACTTTATTTTCCGTATATTAACCTGTTTGGATGCTAGAAAACACCTCACAACATGGCTCGTTTGGAGTGGGTTAGGGTTAGCAAATTATTTCATTGACAAATGATACAAGCTATCTGATTGGCTAAGAGAAAAATATTACAAATGAAACGAGCCATCTGATTGGCTAAGAGCAAATTATTTCACTGACAAATGAAACGAGCTATCTGATTGGCTAAGAGCAAATTGCCCTAACCCGAGTGGGGAAAAATTCGATGGATGCTACTTCTAGCATCCATCGAACACGAACACGGCTGGTTTGGGGGTATTGGGCTTCATTTTGGAAAATACTTATTTTGCTTAATTTTTGTCAATTTTGCCAGGTCGCGATGGATCTACTTTTTTTTTCGTATATTAATCTGTTTGGATGCTAGAAAACCCCTCAGAACATGGCTCGTTTGGAGTGGGTTAGGGTTAGCAAATTATTTCAGTGACAAATGATACAAGCTATCTGATTGGCTAAGAGAAAAATATTACAAATGAAACGAGCCATCTGATTGGCTAAGAGCAAATTACTTCACTGACAAATGAAACGAGCTATCTGATTGGCTAAGAGCAAATTGCCCTAACCCGAGTGGGGAAAAATTCGATGGATGCTACTTCTAGCATCCATCGAACACGAACACGGCTGGTTTGGGGGTATTGGGCTTCATTTTGGAAAATACTTATTTTGCTCAATTTTTGTCAATTTTGCCAGGTCGCGATGGATCTACTTTTTTTTCCGTATATTAACCTGTTTGGATGCTAGAAAACCCCTCAGAACATGGCTCGTTTGGAGTGGGTTAGGGTTAGCAAATTATTTCAGTGACAAATGATACAAGCTATCTGATTGGCTAAGAGAAAATTGTTTCACTGACAAATGATACAAGCTATCTGATTGGTTAAGAGAAAAATATTACAAAAGAAACGAACCATCTGATTGGCTAAGAGCAAATAATTTCACTGACAAATGAAACGAGCTATCTGATTGGCTAAGAGCAAATTGCCCTAACCCGAGTGGGGAAAAATTCGATGGATGCTACTTCTAGCATCCATCGAACACGAACACGGCTGGTTTGGGGGTATTGGGCTTCCTTTTGGAAAATACTTATTTTGCTCAATTTTTGTCAATTTTGCCAGGTCGCGATGGATCTACTTTTTTTTCCGTATATTAACCTGTTTGGATGCTAGAAAACCCCTCAGAACATGGCTCGTTTGGAGTGGGTTAGGGTTAGCAAATTATTTCAGTGACAAATGATACAAGCTATCTGATTGGCTAAGAGAAAATTGTTTCACTGACAAATGATACAAGCTATCTGATTGGTTAAGAGAAAAATATTACAAATGAAACGAACCATCTGATTGGCTAAGAGCAAATAATTTCACTGACAAATGAAACGAGCTATCTGATTGGCTAAGAGCAAATTGCCCTAACCCGAGTGGGGAAAAATTCGATGGATGCTACTTCTAGCATCCATCGAACACGAACACGGCTGGTTTGGGGGTATTGGGCTTCATTTTGGAAAATACTTATTTTGCTCAATTTTTGTCAATTTTGCCAGGTCGCGATGGCTCTACTTTATTTCCGTTTATTAACATGTTTGGATGCTAGAAGATTCCTCAGAACATGGCTCGTTTGGGGGTATTGGGCTTCATTTTGGAAAATACTTATTTTGCTCAATTTTTGTCAATTTTGCCAGGTCGCGATGGATCTACTTTTTTTTTCGTATATTAACCTGTTTGGATGCTAGAAAACCCCTCAGAACATGGCTCGTTTGGAGTGGGTTAGGGTTAGCAAATTATTTCAGTGACAAATGATACAAGCTATCTGATTGGCTAAGAGAAAAATATTACAAATGAAACGAGCCATCTGATTGGCTAAGAGCAAATTACTTCACTGACAAATGAAACGAGCTATCTGATTGGCTAAGAGCAAATTGCCCTAACCCGAGTGGGGAAAAATTCGATGGATGCTACTTCTAGCATCCATCGAACACGAACACGGCTGGTTTGGGGGTATTGGGCTTCATTTTGGAAAATACTTATTTTGCTCAATTTTTGTCAATTTTGCCAGGTCGCGATGGATCTACTTTTTTTTCCGTATATTAACCTGTTTGGATGCTAGAAAACCCCTCAGAACATGGCTCGTTTGGAGTGGGTTAGGGTTAGCAAATTATTTCAGTGACAAATGATACAAGCTATCTGATTGGCTAAGAGAAAATTGTTTCACTGACAAATGATACAAGCTATCTGATTGGTTAAGAGAAAAATATTACAAATGAAACGAACCATCTGATTGGCTAAGAGCAAATAATTTCACTGACAAATGAAACGAGCTATCTGATTGGCTAAGAGCAAATTGCCCTAACCCGAGTGGGGAAAAATTCGATGGATGCTACTTCTAGCATCCATCGAACACGAACACGGCTGGTTTGGGGGTATTGGGCTTCATTTTGGAAAATACTTATTTTGCTCAATTTTTGTCAATTTTGCCAGGTCGCGATGGATCTACTTTTTTTTCCGTATATTAACCTGTTTGGATGCTAGAAAACCCCTCAGAACATGGCTCGTTTGGAGTGGGTTAGGGTTAGCAAATTATTTCAGTGACAAATGATACAAGCTATCTGATTGGCTAGGAGAAAATTGTTTCACTGACAAATGATACAAGCTATCTGATTGGCTAAGAGAAAAATATTACAAATGAAACGAACCATCTGATTGGCTAAGAGCAAATAATTTCACTGACAAATGAAATGAGCTATCTGATTGGCTAAGAGCAAATTATCCTAACCCGAGTGAGGAAAAACTCCATGGATGCTACTTCTAGCATCCATCGAACACGAACACGGGAGGTTTGGGGGTATTGTGCTTCATTTTGGAAAATACTTATTTTGCTCAATTTTTGTCAATTTTGCCAGGTCGCGATGGCTCTACTTTATTTCCGTATATTAACCTGTTTGGATGCTAGAAGATTCCTTAGAACATGGCTCGTTTGGGGGTATTGGGCTTCATTTTGGAAAATACTTATTTTGCTCAATTTTGGTCAATTTTGCAAGGTCGTGATGGATCTACTTTATTTTCCGTATATTAACCTGTTTGGATGCTAGAAAACACCTCAGAACATGGCTCGTTTGGAGTGGGTTTAGGGTTAGCAAATTATTTCAGTGACAAATGATACAAGCTATCTGATTGGCTAAGAGAAAAATATTACAAATGAAACGAGCAATCTGATTGGCTAAGAGCAAATTATTTCACTGACAAATGAAACGAGCTATCTGATTGGCTAAGAGCAAATTGCCCTAACCCGAGTGGGGAAAAATTCGATGGATGCTACTTCTAGCATCCATCGAACACGAACACGGCTGGTTTGGGGGTATTGGGCTTCATTTTGGAAAATACTTATTTTGCTCAATTTTTGTCAATTTTGCCAGGTTGCGATGGCTCTACTTTATTTCCGTATATTAACATGTTTGGATGCTAGAAGATTCCTCAGAACATGGCTCGTTTGGGGGTATTGGGCTTCATTTTGGAAAATACTTATTTTGCTCAATTTTTGTCAATTTTGCCAGGTCGCGATGGATCTACTTTTTTTTCCGTATATTAACCTGTTTGGATGCTAGAAAACCCCTCAGAACATGGCTCGTTTGGAGTGGGTTAGGGTTAGCAAATTATTTCAGTGACAAATGATACAAGCTATCTGATTGGCTAAGAGAAAATTGTTTCACTGACAAATAATACAAGCTATCTGATTGGCTAAGAGAAAAATATTACAAATGAAACGAACCATCTGATTGGCTAAGAGCAAATAATTTCACTGACAAATGAAACGAGCTATCTGATTGGCTAAGAGCAAATTATCCTAACCCGAGTGGGGAAAAACTCCAAGGATGCTACTTCTAGCATCCATCAAACACGAACACGGGAGGTTTGGGGGTATTGTGCTTCATTTTCGAAAATACTTATTTTGCTCAATTTTGGTCAATTTTGCCAGGTCGCGATGGCTCTACTTTATTTCCGTATATTAACCTGTTTGGATGCTAGAAGATTCCTCAGAACATGGCTCGTTTGGGGGTATTGGGCTTCATTTTGGAAAATACTTATTTTGCTCAATTTTGGTCAATTTTGCAAGGTCGTGGTGGATCTACTTTATTTTCCGTATATTAACCTGTTTGGATGCTAGAAAACACCTCAGAACATGGCTCGTTTGGAGTGGGTTAGGGTTAGCAAATTATTTCAGTGACAAATGATACAAGCTATCTGATTGGCTAGGAGAAAAATATTACAAATGAAACGAGCCATCTGATTGGCTAAGAGCAAATTATTTCACTGACAAATGAAACGAGCTATCTGATTGGCTAAGAGCAAATTGCCCTAACCCGAGTGGGGAAAAATTCGATGGATGCTACTTCTAGCATCCATTGAACACGAACACGGCTGGTTTGGGGGTATTGGGCTTCATTTTGGAAAATACTTATTTTGCTCAATTTTTGTCAATTTTGCCAGGTCGCGATGGATCTACTTTTTTTTCCGTATATTAACCTGTTTGGATGCTAGAAAACCCCTCAGAACATGGCTCGTTTGGAGTGGGTTAGGGTTAGCAAATTATTTCAGTGACAAATGATACAAGCTATCTGATTGGTTAAGAGAAAATTGTTTCACTGACAAATGATACAAGCTATCTGATTGGTTAAGAGAAAAATATTACAAAAGAAACGAACCATCTGATTGGCTAAGAGGAAATAATTTCACTGACAAATGAAACGAGCTATCTGATTGGCTAAGAGCAAATTGCCCTAACCCGAGTGGGGAAAAATTCGATGGATGCTACTTCTAGCATCAATCGAACACGAACACGGCTGGTTTGGGGGTATTGGGCTTCATTTTGGAAAATACTTAATTTGCTCAATTTTTGTCAATTTTGCCAGGTCGCGATGGCTTTACTTTATTTCCGTATATTAACCTGTTTGGATGCTAGAAGATTCCTCAGAACATGGCTCGTTTGGGGGTATTGGGCTTCATTTTGGAAAATACTTATTTTGCTCAATTTTGGTCAATTTTGCAAGGTCGTGATGGATCTACTTTATTTTCCGTATATTAACCTGTTTGGATGCTAGAAAACACCTCAGAACATGGCTCGTTTGGAGTGGGTTAGGGTTAGCAAATTATTTCAGTGACAAATGATACAAGCTATCTGATTGGCTAAGAGAAAAATATTACAAATGAAACGAGCCATCTGATTGGCTAAGAGCAAATTATTTCACTGACAAATGAAACGAGCTATCTGATTGGCTAAGAGCAAATTGCCCTAACCCGAGTGGGGAAAAATTCGATGGATGCTACTTCTAGCATCCATCGAACACGAACACGGCTGGTTTGGGGGTATTGGGCTTCATTTTGGAAAATACTTATTTTGCTCAATTTTTGTCAATTTTGCCAGGTCGCGATGGATCTACTTTTTTTTCCGTATATTAACCTGTTTGGATGCTAGAAAACCCCTCAGAACATGGTTCGTTTGGAGTGGGTTAGGGTTAGCAAATTATTTCAGTGACAAATGATACAAGCTATCTGATTGGTTAAGAGAAAATTGTTTCACTGACAAATGATACAAGCTATCTGATTGGTTAAGAGAAAAATATTACAAAAGAAACGAACCATCTGATTGGCTAAGAGCAAATAATTTCACTGACAAATGAAACGAGCTATCTGATTGGCTAAGAGCAAATTGCCCTAACCCGAGTGGGGAAAAATTCGATGGATGCTACTTCTAGCATCAATCGAACACGAACACGGCTGGTTTGGGGGTATTGGGCTTCATTTTGGAAAATACTTAATTTGCTCAATTTTTGTCAATTTTGCCAGGTCGCGATGGCTTTACTTTATTTCCGTATATTAACCTGTTTGGATGCTAGAAGATTGCTCAGAACATGGCTCGTTTGGGGGTATTGGGCTTCATTTTGGAAAATACTTATTCGCTCAATTTTGGTCAATTTTGCAAGGTCGTGATGGATCTACTTTATTTTCCGTATATTAACCTGTTTGGATGCTAGAAAACACCTCAGAACATGGCTCGTTTGGAGTGGGTTAGGGTTAGCAAATTATTTCAGTGACAAATGATACAAGCTATCTGATTGGCTAAGAGAAAAATATTACAAATGAAACGAGCCATCTGATTGGCTAAGAGCAAATTATTTCACTGACAAATGAAACGAGCTATCTGATTGGCTAAGAGCAAATTGCCCTAACCCGAGTGGGGAAAAATTCGATGGATGCTACTTCTAGCATCCATCGAACACGAACACGGCTGGTTTGGGGGTATTGGGCTTCATTTTGGAAAATACTTATTTTGCTCAATTTTTGTCAATTTTGCCAGGTCGCGATGGATCTACTTTTTTTTCCGTATATTAACCTGTTTGGATGCTAGAAAACCCCTCAGAACATGGCTAATTTGGAGTGGGTTAGGGTTAGCAAATTATTTCAGTGACAAATGATACAAGCTATCTGATTGGCTAAGAGAAAAATATTACAAATGAAACGAGCCATCTGATTGGCTAAGAGCAAATTACTTCACTGACAAATGAAACGAGCTATCTGATTGGCTAAGAGCAAATTGCCCTAACCCGAGTGGGGAAAAATTCGATGGATGCTACTTCTAGCATCCATCGAACACGAACACGGCTGGTTTGGGGGTATTGGGCTTCATTTTGGAAAATACTTATTTTGCTCAATTTTTGTCAATTTTGCCAGGTCGCGATGGATCTACTTTTTTTTCCGTATATTAACCTGTTTGGATGCTAGAAAACCCCTCAGAACATGGCTCGTTTGGAGTGGGTTAGGGTTAGCAAATTATTTCAGTGACAAATGATACAAGCTATCTGATTGGTTAAGAGAAAATTGTTTCACTGACAAATGATACAAGCTATCTGATTGGTTAAGAGAAAAATATTACAAAAGAAACGAACCATCTGATTGGCTAAGAGGAAATAATTTCACTGACAAATGAAACGAGCTATCTGATTGGCTAAGAGCAAATTGCCCTAACCCGAGTGGGGAAAAATTCGATGGATGCTACTTCTAGCATCAATCGAACACGAACACGGCTGGTTTGGGGGTATTGGGCTTCATTTTGGAAAATACTTAATTTGCTCAATTTTTGTCAATTTTGCCAGGTCGCGATGGCTTTACTTTATTTCCGTATATTAACCTGTTTGGATGCTAGAAGATTCCTCAGAACATGGCTCGTTTGGGGGTATTGGGCTTCATTTTGGAAAATACTTATTTTGCTCAATTTTGGTCAATTTTGCAAGGTCGTGATGGATCTACTTTATTTTCCGTATATTAACCTGTTTGGATGCTAGAAAACACCTCACAACATGGCTCGTTTGGAGTGGGTTAGGGTTAGCAAATTATTTCAGTGACAAATGATACAAGCTATCTGATTGGCTAAGAGAAAAATATTACAAATGAAACGAGCCATCTGATTGGCTAAGAGCAAATTATTTCACTGACAAATGAAACGAGCTATCTGATTGGCTAAGAGCAAATTGCCCTAACCCGAGTGGGGAAAAATTCGATGGATGCTACTTCTAGCATCCATCGAACACGAACACGGCTGGTTTGGGGGTATTGGGCTTCATTTTGGAAAATACTTATTTTGCTCAATTTTTGTCAATTTTGCCAGGTCGCGATGGATCTACTTTTTTTTCCGTATATTAACCTGTTTGGATGCTAGAAAACCCCTCAGAACATGGTTCGTTTGGAGTGGGTTAGGGTTAGCAAATTATTTCAGTGACAAATGATACAAGCTATCTGATTGGTTAAGAGAAAATTGTTTCACTGACAAATGATACAAGCTATCTGATTGGTTAAGAGAAAAATATTACAAAAGAAACGAACCATCTGATTGGCTAAGAGCAAATAATTTCACTGACAAATGAAACGAGCTATCTGATTGGCTAAGAGCAAATTGCCCTAACCCGAGTGGGGAAAAATTCGATGGATGCTACTTCTAGCATCAATCGAACACGAACACGGCTGGTTTGGGGGTATTGGGCTTCATTTTGGAAAATACTTAATTTGCTCAATTTTTGTCAATTTTGCCAGGTCGCGATGGCTTTACTTTATTTCCGTATATTAACCTGTTTGGATGCTAGAAGATTGCTCAGAACATGGCTCGTTTGGGGGTATTGGGCTTCATTTTGGAAAATACTTATTCGCTCAATTTTGGTCAATTTTGCAAGGTCGTGATGGATCTACTTTATTTTCCGTATATTAACCTGTTTGGATGCTAGAAAACACCTCAGAACATGGCTCGTTTGGAGTGGGTTAGGGTTAGCAAATTATTTCAGTGACAAATGATACAAGCTATCTGATTGGCTAAGAGAAAAATATTACAAATGAAACGAGCCATCTGATTGGCTAAGAGCAAATTATTTCACTGACAAATGAAACGAGCTATCTGATTGGCTAAGAGCAAATTGCCCTAACCCGAGTGGGGAAAAATTCGATGGATGCTACTTCTAGCATCCATCGAACACGAACACGGCTGGTTTGGGGGTATTGGGCTTCATTTTGGAAAATACTTATTTTGCTCAATTTTTGTCAATTTTGCCAGGTCGCGATGGATCTACTTTTTTTTCCGTATATTAACCTGTTTGGATGCTAGAAAACCCCTCAGAACATGGCTAATTTGGAGTGGGTTAGGGTTAGCAAATTATTTCAGTGACAAATGATACAAGCTATCTGATTGGCTAAGAGAAAAATATTACAAATGAAACGAGCCATCTGATTGGCTAAGAGCAAATTACTTCACTGACAAATGAAACGAGCTATCTGATTGGCTAAGAGCAAATTGCCCTAACCCGAGTGGGGAAAAATTCGATGGATGCTACTTCTAGCATCCATCGAACACGAACACGGCTGGTTTGGGGGTATTGGGCTTCATTTTGGAAAATACTTATTTTGCTCAATTTTTGTCAATTTTGCCAGGTCGCGATGGATCTACTTTTTTTTCCGTATATTAACCTGTTTGGATGCTAGAAAACCCCTCAGAACATGGCTCGTTTGGAGTGGGTTAGGGTTAGCAAATTATTTCAGTGACAAATGATACAAGCTATCTGATTGGCTAAGAGAAAATTGTTTCACTGACAAATGATACAAGCTATCTGATTGGTTAAGAGAAAAATATTACAAAAGAAACGAACCATCTGATTGGCTAAGAGCAAATAATTTCACTGACAAATGAAACGAGCTATCTGATTGGCTAAGAGCAAATTGCCCTAACCCGAGTGGGGAAAAATTCGATGGATGCTACTTCTAGCATCCATCGAACACGAACACGGCTGGTTTGGGGGTATTGGGCTTCCTTTTGGAAAATACTTATTTTGCTCAATTTTTGTCGATTTTGCCAGGTCGCGATGGATCTACTTTTTTTTCCCGTATATTAACCTGTTTGGATGCTAGAAAACCCCTCAGAACATGGCTCGTTTGGAGTGGGTTAGGGTTAGCAAATTATTTCAGTGACAAATGATACAAGCTATCTGATTGGCTAAGAGAAAATTGTTTCACTGACAAATGATACAAGCTATCTGATTGGTTAAGAGAAAAATATTACAAATGAAACGAACCATCTGATTGGCTAAGAGCAAATAATTTCACTGACAAATGAAACGAGCTATCTGATTGGCTAAGAGCAAATTATCCTAACCCGAGTGGGGAAAAACTCCAAGGATGCTACTTCTAGCATCCATCGAACACGAACACGGGAGGTTTGGGGGTATTGTGCTTCATTTTCGAAAATACTTATTTTGCTCAATTTTGGTCAATTTTGCAAGGTCGTGATGGATCTACTTTATTTTCCGTATATTAACCTGTTTGGATGCTAGAAAACACCTCAGAACATGGCTCGTTTGGAGTGGGTTAGGGTTAGCAAATTATTTCATTGACAAATGATACAAGCTATCTGATTGGCTAAGAGAAAAATATTACAAATGAAACGAGCCATCTGATTGGCTAAGAGCAAATTATTTCACTGACAAATGAAACGAGCTATCTGATTGGCTAAGAGCAAATTGCCCTAACCCGAGTGGGGAAAAATTCGATGGATGCTACTTCTAGCATCCATCGAACACGAACACGGCTGGTTTGGGGGTATTGGGCTTCATTTTGGAAAATACTTATTTTGCTCAATTTTTGTCAATTTTGCCAGGTCGCGATGGCTCTACTTTATTTCCGTATATTAACATGTTTGGATGCTAGAAGATTCCTCAGAACATGGCTCGTTTGGGGGTATTGGGCTTCATTTTGGAAAATACTTATTTTGCTCAATTTTTGTCAATTTTGCCAGGTCGCGATGGATCTACTTTTTTTTCCGTATATCACTGTTTGGATGCTAGAAAACCCCTCAGAACATGGCTCGTTTGGAGTGGGTTAGGGTTAGCAAATTATTTCAGTGACAAATGATACAAGCTATCTGATTGGCTAAGAGAAAATTGTTTCACTGACAAATAATACAAGCTATCTGATTGGCTAAGAGAAAAATATTACAAATGAAACGAACCATCTGATTGGCTAAGAGCAAATAATTTCACTGACAAATGAAACGAGCTATCTGATTGGCTAAGAGCAAATTAACCTGTTTGGATGCTAGAAAACACCTCAGAACATGGCTCGTTTGGAGTGGGTTAGGGTTAGCAAATTATTTCAGTGACAAATGATACAAGCTATCTGATTGGCTAAGAGAAAAATATTACAAATGAAACGAGCCATCTGATTGGCTAAGAGCAAATTATTTCACTGACAAATGAAACGAGCTATCTGATTGGCTAAGAGCAAATTGCCCTAACCCGAGTGGGGAAAAATTCGATGGATGCTACTTCTAGCATCCATCGAACACGAACACGGCTGGTTTGGGGGTATTGGGCTTCATTTTGGAAAATACTTATTTTGCTCAATTTTTGTCAATTTTGCCAGGTCGCGATGGATCTACTTTTTTTCCCGTATATTAACCTGTTTGGATGCTAGAAAACCCCTCAGAACATGGCTCGTTTGGAGTGGGTTAGGGTTAGCAAATTATTTCAGTGACAAATGATACAAGCTATCTGATTGGCTAAGAGAAAATTGTTTCACTGACAAATGATACAAGCTATCTGATTGGTTAAGAGAAAAATATTACAAATGAAACGAACCATCTGATTGGCTAAGAGCAAATAATTTCACTGACAAATGAAACGAGCTATCTGATTGGCTAAGAGCAAATTATCCTAACCCGAGTGGGGAAAAACTCCAAGGATGCTACTTCTAGCATCCATCGAACACGAACACGGGAGGTTTGGGGGTATTGTGCTTCATTTTCGAAAATACTTATTTTGCTCAATTTTGGTCAATTTTGCATGGTCGTGATGGATCTACTTTATTTTCCGTATATTAACCTGTTTGGATGCTAGAAAACACCTCAGAACATGGCTCGTTTGGAGTGGGTTAGGGTTAGCAAATTATTTCATTGACAAATGATACAAGCTATCTGATTGGCTAAGAGAAAAATATTACAAATGAAACGAGCCATCTGATTGGCTAAGAGCAAATTATTTCACTGACAAATGAAACGAGCTATCTGATTGGCTAAGAGCAAATTGCCCTAACCCGAGTGGGGAAAAATTCGATGGATGCTACTTCTAGCATCCATCGAACACGAACACGGCTGGTTTGGGGGTATTGGGCTTCATTTTGGAAAATACTTAATTTGCTCAATTTTTGTCAATTTTGCCAGGTCGCGATGGCTCTACTTTATTTCCGTATATTAACCTGTTTGGATGCTAGAAGATTCCTCAGAACATGGCTCGTTTGGGGGTATTGGGCTTCATTTTGGAAAATACTTATTTTGCTCAATTTTGGTCAATTTTGCAAGGTCGTGATGGATCTACTTTATTTTCCGTATATTAACCTGTTTGGATGCTAGAAAACACCTCAGAACATGGCTCGTTTGGAGTGGGTTAGGGTTAGCAAATTATTTCAGTGACAAATGATACAAGCTATATGATTGGCTAAGAGAAAAATATTACAAATGAAACGAGCCATCTGATTGGCTAAGAGCAAATTATTTCACTGACAAATGAAACGAGCTATCTGATTGGCTAAGAGCAAATTGCCCTAACCCGAGTGGGGAAAAATTCGATGGATGCTACTTCTAGCATCCATCGAACACGAACACGGCTGGTTTGGGGGTATTGGGCTTCATTTTGGAAAATACTTATTTTGCTCAATTTTTGTCAATTTTGCCAGGTCGCGATGGATCTACTTTTTTTCCGTATATTAACCTGTTTGGATGCTAGAAAACCCCTCAGAACATGGCTCGTTTGGAGTGGGTTAGGGTTAGCAAATTATTTCAGTGACAAATGATACAAGCTATCTGATTGGTTAAGAGAAAAATATTACAAATGAAACGAACCATCTGATTGGCTAAGAGCAAATTGCCCTAACCCGAGTGGGGGAAAATTCGATGGATGCTACTTCTAGCATCCATCGAACACGAACACGGCTGGTTTGGGGGTATTGGGCTTCATTTTGGGAAATACTTATTTTGCTCAATTTTTGTCAATTTTGCCAGGTCGCGATGGATCTACTTTTTTTTCCGTATATTAACCTGTTTGGATGCTAGAAAACCCCTCAGAACATGGCTTGTTTGGAGTGGGTTAGGGTTAGCAAATTATTTCAGTGACAAATGATACAAGCTATCTGATTGGTTAAGAGAAAATTGTTTCACTGACAAATGATACAAGCTATCTGATTGGTTAAGAGAAAAATATTACAAAAGAAACGAACCATCTGATTGGCTAAGAGCAAATAATTTCACTGACAAATGAAACGAGCTATCTGATTGGCTAAGAGCAAATTGCCCTAACCCGAGTGGGGAAAAATTCGATGGATGCTACTTCTAGCTTCCATCGAACACGAACACGGCTGGTTTGGGGGTATTGGGCTTCATTTTGGAAAATACTTAATTTGCTCAATTTTTGTCAATTTTGCCAGGTCGCGATGGCTCTACTTTATTTCCGTATATTAACCTGTTTGGATGCTAGAAGATTCCTCAGAACATGGCTCGTTTGGGGGTATTGGGCTTCATTTTGGAAAATACTTATTTTGCTCAATTTTGGTCAATTTTGCAAGGTCGTGATGGATCTACTTTATTTTCCGTATATTAACCTGTTTGGATGCTAGAAAACCCCTCAGAACATGGCTCGTTTGGAGTGGGTTAGGGTTAGCAAATTATTTCAGTGACAAATGATACAAGCTATCTGATTGGCTAAGAGAAAAATATTACAAATGAAACGAGCCATCTGATTGGCTAAGAGCAAATTATTTCACTGACAAATGAAACGAGCTATCTGATTGGCTAAGAGCAAATTGCCCTAACCCGAGTGGGGAAAAATTCGATGGATGCTACTTCTAGCATCCATCGAACACGAACACGGCTGTTTTGGGGGTATTGGGCTTCATTTTGGAAAATACTTATTTTGCTCAATTTTTGTCAATTTTGCCAGGTCGCGATGGATCTACTTTTTTTTCCGTATATTAACCTGTTTGGATGCTTGAAAACCCCTCAGAACATGGCTCGTTTGGAGTGGGTTAGGGTTAGCAAATTATTTCAGTGACAAATGATACAAGCTATCTGATTGGCTAAGAGAAAATTGTTTCACTGACAAATGATACAAGCTATCTGATTGGCTAAGAGAAAAATATTACAAATGAAACGAACCATCTGATTGGCTAAGAGCAAATAATTTCACTGACAAATGAAATGAGCCATCTGATTGGCTAAGAGCAAATTATCCTAACCCGAGTGGGGAAAAACTCCATGGATGCTACTTCTAGCATCCATCGAACACGAACACGGGAGGTTTGGGGGTATTGTGCTTCATTTTGGAAAATACTTATTTTGCTCAATTTTTGTCAATTTTGCCAGGTCGCGATGGCTCTACTTTATTTCCGTATATTAACCTGTTTGGATGCTAGAAGATTCCTTAGAACATGGCTCGTTTGGGGGTATTGGGCTTCATTTTGGAAAATACTTATTTTGCTCAATTTTGGTCAATTTTGCAAGGTCGTGATGGATCTACTTTATTTTCCGTATATTAACCTGTTTGGATGCTAGAAAACACCTCAGAACATGGCTCGTTTGGAGTGGGTTTAGGGTTAGCAAATTATTTCAGTGACAAATGATACAAGCTATCTGATTGGCTAAGAGAAAAATATTACAAATGAAACGAGCCATCTGATTGGCTAAGAGCAAATTATTTCACTGACAAATGAAACGAGCTATCTGATTGGCTAAGAGCAAATTGCCCTAACCCTAGTGGGGAAAAATTCGATGGATGCTACTTCTAGCATCCATCGAACACGAACACGGCTGGTTTGGGGGTATTGGGCTTCATTTTGGAAAATACTTATTTTGCTCAATTTTTGTCAATTTTGCCAGGTCGCGATGGATCTACGTTTGGATGCTAGAAAACCCCTCAGAACATGGCTCGTTTGGAGTGGGTTAGGGTTAGCAAATTATTTCAGTGACAAATGATACAAGCTATCTGATTGGCTAAGAGAAAAATATTACAAATGAAACGAGCCATCTGATTGGTTAAGAGCAAATTACTTCACTGACAAATGAAACGAGCTATCTGATTGGCTAAGAGCAAATTGCCCTAACCCGAGTGGGGAAAAATTCGATGGATGCTACTTCTAGCATCCATCGAACACGAACACGGCTGGTTTGGGGGTATTGGGCTTCATTTTGGAAAATACTTATTTTGCTCAATTTTTGTCAATTTTGCCAGGTCGCGATGGATCTACTTTTTTTTCCGTATATTAACCTGTTTGGATGCTAGAAAACCCCTCAGAACATGGCTCGTTTGGAGTGGGTTAGGGTTAGCAAATTATTTCAGTGACAAATGATACAAGCTATCTGATTGGCTAAGAGAAAATTGTTTCACTGACAAATGATACAAGCTATCTGATTGGTTAAGAGAAAAATATTACAAAAGAAACGAACCATCTGATTGGCTAAGAGCAAATAATTTCACTGACAAATGAAACGAGCTATCTGATTGGCTAAGAGCAAATTGCCCTAACCCGAGTGGGGAAAAATTCGATGGATGCTACTTCTAGCATCCATCGAACACGAACACGGCTGGTTTGGGGGTATTGGGCTTCCTTTTGGAAAATACTTATTTTGCTCAATTTTTGTCAATTTTCCAGGTCGCGATGGATCTACTTTTTTTTCCGTATATTAACCTGTTTGGATGCTAGAAAACCCCTCAAAACATGGCTCGTTTGGAGTGGGTTAGGGTTAGCAAATTATTTCAGTGACAAATGATACAAGCTATCTGATTGGCTAAGAGAAAATTGTTTCACTGACAAATGATACAAGCTATCTGATTGGTTAAGAGAAAAATATTACAAATGAAACGAACCATCTGATTGGCTAAGAGCAAATAATTTCACTGACAAATGAAACGAGCTATCTGATTGGCTAAGAGCAAATTGCCCTAACCCGAGTGGGGAAAAATTCGATGGATGCTACTTCTAGCATCCATCGAACACGAACACGGCTGGTTTGGGGGTATTGGGCTTCATTTTGGAAAATACTTATTTTGCTCAATTTTTGTCAATTTTGCCAGGTCGCGATGGCTCTACTTTATTTCCGTATATTAACATGTTTGGATGCTAGAAGATTCCTCAGAACATGGCTCGTTTGGGGGTATTGGGCTTCATTTTGGAAAATACTTATTTTGCTCAATTTTTGTCAATTTTGCCAGGTCGCGATGGATCTACTTTTTTTTCCGTATATTAACCTGTTTGGATGCTAGAAAACCCCTCAGAACATGGCTCGTTTGGAGTGGGTTAGGGTTAGCAAATTATTTCAGTGACCAATGATACAAGCTATCTGATTGGCTAAAAGAAAATTGTTTCACTGACCAATAATACAAGCTATCTGATTGGCTAAGAGAAAAATATTACAAATGAAACGAACCATCTGATTGGCTAAGAGCAAATAATTTCACTGACAAATGAAACGAGCTATCTGATTGGCTAAGAGCAAATTAACCTGTTTGGATGCTAGAAAACACCTCAGAACATGGCTCGTTTGGAGTGGGTTAGGGTTAGCAAATTATTTCATTGACAAATGATACAAGCTATCTGATTGGCTAAGAGAAAAATATTACAAATGAAACGAGCCATCTGATTGGCTAAGAGCAAATTATTTCACTGACAAATGAAACGAGCTATCTGATTGGCTAAGAGCAAATTGCCCTAACCCGAGTGGGGAAAAATTCGATGGATGCTACTTCTAGCATCCATCGAACACGAACACGGCTGGTTTGGGGGTATTGGGCTTCATTTTGGAAAATACTTAATTTGCTCAATTTTTGTCAATTTTGCCAGGTCGCGATGGCTCTACTTTATTTCCGTATATTAACCTGTTTGGATGCTAGAAGATTCCTCAGAACATGGCTCGTTTGGGGGTATTGGGCTTCATTTTGGAAAATACTTATTTTGCTCAATTTTGGTCAATTTTGCAAGGTCGTGATGGATCTACTTTATTTTCCGTATATTAACCTGTTTGGATGCTAGAAAACACCTCAGAACATGGCTCGTTTGGAGTGGGTTAGGGTTAGCAAATTATTTCAGTGACAAATGATACAAGCTATCTGATTGGCTAAGAGAAAAATATTACAAATGAAACGAACCATCTGATTGGCTAAGAGCAAATAATTTCACTGACAAATGATACAAGCTATCTGATTGGCTAAGAGAAAATTGTTTCACTGACAAATAATACAAGCTATCTGATTGGCTAAGAGAAAAATATTACAAATGAAACGAACCATCTGATTGGCTAAGAGCAAATAATTTCACTGACAAATGAAACGAGCTATCTGATTGGCTAAGAGCAAATTATCCTAACCCGAGTGGGGAAAAACTCCAAGGATGCTACTTCTAGCATCCATCGAACACGAACACGGGAGGTTTGGGGGTATTGTGCTTCATTTTCGAAAATACTTATTTTGCTCAATTTTGGTCAATTTTGCAAGGTCGTGATGGGTCTACTTTATTTTCCGTATATTAACCTGTTTGGATGCTAGAAAACACCTCAGAACATGGCTCGTTTGGAGTGGGTTAGGGTTAGCAAATTATTTCAGTGACAAATGATACAAGCTATCTGATTGGCTAAGAGAAAAATATTACAAATGAAACGAGCCATCTGATTGGCTAAGAGCAAATTATTTCACTGACAAATGAAACGAGCTATCTGATTGGCTAAGAGCAAATTGCCCTAACCCGAGTGGGGAAAAATTCGATGGATGCTACTTCTAGCATCCATCGAACACGAACACGGCTGTTTTGGGGGTATTGGGCTTCATTTTGGAAAATACTTATTTTGCTCAATTTTTGTCAATTTTGCCAGGTCGCGATGGATCTACTTTTTTTTCCGTATATTAACCTGTTTGGATGCTAGAAAACCACTCAGAACATGGCTCGTTTGGAGTGGGTTAGGGTTAGCAAATTATTTCAGTGACAAATGATACAAGCTATCTGATTGGCTAAGAGAAAATTGTTTCACTGACAAATGATACAAGCTATCTGATTGGCTAAGAGAAAAATATTACAAATGAAACGAACCATCTGATTGGCTAAGAGCAAATAATTTCACTGACAAATGAAATGAGCTATCTGATTGGCTAAGAGCAAATTATCCTAACCCGAGTGGGGAAAAACTCCATGGATGCTACTTCTAGCATCCATCGAACACGAACACGGGAGGTTTGGGGGTATTGTGCTTCATTTTGGAAAATACTTATTTTGCTCAATTTTTGTCAATTTTGCCAGGTCGCGATGGCTCTACTTTATTTCCGTATATTAACCTGTTTGGATGCTAGAAGATTCCTTAGAACATGGCTCGTTTGGGGGTATTGGGCTTCATTTTGGAAAATACTTATTTTGCTCAATTTTGGTCAATTTTGCAAGGTCGTGATGGATCTACTTTATTTTCCGTATATTAACCTGTTTGGATGCTAGAAAACACCTCAGAACATGGCTCGTTTGGAGTGGGTTTAGGGTTAGCAAATTATTTCAGTGACAAATGATACAAGCTATCTGATTGGCTAAGAGAAAAATATTACAAATGAAACGAGCCATCTGATTGGCTAAGAGCAAATTATTTCACTGACAAATGAAACGAGCTATCTGATTGGCTAAGAGCAAATTGCCCTAACCCTAGTGGGGAAAAATTCGATGGATGCTACTTCTAGCATCCATCGAACACGAACACGGCTGGTTTGGGGGTATTGGGCTTCATTTTGGAAAATACTTATTTTGCTCAATTTTTGTCAATTTTGCCAGGTCGCGATGGATCTACGTTTGGATGCTAGAAAACCCCTCAGAACATGGCTCGTTTGGAGTGGGTAGGGTTAGCAAATTATTTCAGTGACAAATGATACAAGCTATCTGATTGGCTAAGAGAAAAATATTACAAATGAAACGAGCCATCTGATTGGCTAAGAGCAAATTACTTCACTGACAAATGAAACGAGCTATCTGATTGGCTAAGAGCAAATTGCCCTAACCCGAGTGGGGAAAAATTCGATGGATGCTACTTCTAGCATCCATCGAACACGAACACGGCTGGTTTGGGGGTATTGGGCTTCATTTTGGAAAATACTTATTTTGCTCAATTTTTGTCAATTTTGCCAGGTCGCGATGGATCTACTTTTTTTTCCGTATATTAACCTGTTTGGATGCTAGAAAACCCCTCAGAACATGGCTCGTTTGGAGTGGGTTAGGGTTAGCAAATTATTTCAGTGACAAATGATACAAGCTATCTGATTGGCTAAGAGAAAATTGTTTCACTGACAAATGATACAAGCTATCTGATTGGTTAAGAGAAAAATATTACAAAAGAAACGAACCATCTGATTGGCTAAGAGCAAATAATTTCACTGACAAATGAAACGAGCTATCTGATTGGCTAAGAGCAAATTGCCCTAACCCGAGTGGGGAAAAATTCGATGGATGCTACTTCTAGCATCCATCGAACACGAACACGGCTGGTTTGGGGGTATTGGGCTTCCTTTTGGAAAATACTTATTTTGCTCAATTTTTGTCAATTTTCCAGGTCGCGATGGATCTACTTTTTTTTCCGTATATTAACCTGTTTGGATGCTAGAAAACCCCTCAGAACATGGCTCGTTTGGAGTGGGTTAGGGTTAGCAAATTATTTCAGTGACAAATGATACAAGCTATCTGATTGGCTAAGAGAAAATTGTTTCACTGACAAATGATACAAGCTATCTGATTGGTTAAGAGAAAAATATTACAAATGAAACGAACCATCTGATTGGCTAAGAGCAAATAATTTCACTGACAAATGAAACGAGCTATCTGATTGGCTAAGAGCAAATTGCCCTAACCCGAGTGGGGAAAAATTCGATGGATGCTACTTCTAGCATCCATCGAACACGAACACGGCTGGTTTGGGGGTATTGGGCTTCATTTTGGAAAATACTTATTTTGCTCAATTTTTGTCAATTTTGCCAGGTCGCGATGGCTCTACTTTATTTCCGTATATTAACATGTTTGGATGCTAGAAGATTCCTCAGAACATGGCTCGTTTGGGGGTATTGGGCTTCATTTTGGAAAATACTTATTTTGCTCAATTTTTGTCAATTTTGCCAGGTCGCGATGGATCTACTTTTTTTTCCGTATATTAACCTGTTTGGATGCTAGAAAACCCCTCAGAACATGGCTCGTTTGGAGTGGGTTAGGGTTAGCAAATTATTTCAGTGACCAATGATACAAGCTATCTGATTGGCTAAAAGAAAATTGTTTCACTGACCAATAATACAAGCTATCTGATTGGCTAAGAGAAAAATATTACAAATGAAACGAACCATCTGATTGGCTAAGAGCAAATAATTTCACTGACAAATGAAACGAGCTATCTGATTGGCTAAGAGCAAATTAACCTGTTTGGATGCTAGAAAACACCTCAGAACATGGCTCGTTTGGAGTGGGTTAGGGTTAGCAAATTATTTCATTGACAAATGATACAAGCTATCTGATTGGCTAAGAGAAAAATATTACAAATGAAACGAGCCATCTGATTGGCTAAGAGCAAATTATTTCACTGACAAATGAAACGAGCTATCTGATTGGCTAAGAGCAAATTGCCCTAACCCGAGTGGGGAAAAATTCGATGGATGCTACTTCTAGCATCCATCGAACACGAACACGGCTGGTTTGGGGGTATTGGGCTTCATTTTGGAAAATACTTAATTTGCTCAATTTTTGTCAATTTTGCCAGGTCGCGATGGCTCTACTTTATTTCCGTATATTAACCTGTTTGGATGCTAGAAGATTCCTCAGAACATGGCTCGTTTGGGGGTATTGGGCTTCATTTTGGAAAATACTTATTTTGCTCAATTTTGGTCAATTTTGCAAGGTCGTGATGGATCTACTTTATTTTCCGTATATTAACCTGTTTGGATGCTAGAAAACACCTCAGAACATGGCTCGTTTGGAGTGGGTTAGGGTTAGCAAATTATTTCAGTGACAAATGATACAAGCTATCTGATTGGCTAAGAGAAAAATATTACAAATGAAACGAACCATCTGATTGGCTAAGAGCAAATAATTTCACTGACAAATGATACAAGCTATCTGATTGGCTAAGAGAAAATTGTTTCACTGACAAATAATACAAGCTATCTGATTGGCTAAGAGAAAAATATTACAAATGAAACGAACCATCTGATTGGCTAAGAGCAAATAATTTCACTGACAAATGAAACGAGCTATCTGATTGGCTAAGAGCAAATTATCCTAACCCGAGTGGGGAAAAACTCCAAGGATGCTACTTCTAGCATCCATCGAACACGAACACGGGAGGTTTGGGGGTATTGTGCTTCATTTTCGAAAATACTTATTTTGCTCAATTTTGGTCAATTTTGCAAGGTCGTGATGGGTCTACTTTATTTTCCGTATATTAACCTGTTTGGATGCTAGAAAACACCTCAGAACATGGCTCGTTTGGAGTGGGTTAGGGTTAGCAAATTATTTCATTGACAAATGATACAAGCTATCTGATTGGCTAAGAGAAAAATATTACAAATGAAACGAGCCATCTGATTGGCTAAGAGCAAATTATTTCACTGACAAATGAAACGAGCTATCTGATTGGCTAAGAGCAAATTGCCCTAACCCGAGTGGGGAAAAATTCGATGGATGCTACTTCTAGCATCCATCGAACACGAACACGGCTGGTTTGGGGGTATTGGGCTTCATTTTGGAAAATACTTATTTTGCTCAATTTTTGTCAATTTTGCCAGGTCGCGATGGATCTACTTTTTTTTCCGTATATTAACCTGTTTGGATGCTAGAAAACCCCTCAGAACATGGCTCGTTTGGAGTGGGTTAGGGTTAGCAAATTATTTCAGTGACAAATGATACAAGCTATCTGATTGGCTAAGAGAAAATTGTTTCACTGACAAATGATACAAGCTATCTGATTGGTTAAGAGAAAAATATTACAAAAGAAACGAACCATCTGATTGGCTAAGAGCAAATAATTTCACTGACAAATGAAACGAGCTATCTGATTGGCTAAGAGCAAATTGCCCTAACCCGAGTGGGGAAAAATTCGATGGATGCTACTTCTAGCATCCATCGAACACGAACACGGGAGGTTTGGGGGTATTGGGCTTCATTTTGGAAAATACTTATTTTGCTCAATTTTGGTCAATTTTGCCAGGTCGCGATGGCTCTACTTTATTTCCGTATATTAACCTGTTTGGATGCTAGAAGATTCCTCAGAACATGGCTCGTTTGGGGGTATTGGGCTTCATTTTGGAAAATACTTATTTTGCTCAATTTTGGTCAATTTTGCAAGGTCGTGATGGATCTACTTTATTTTCCGTATATTAACCTGTTTGGATGCTAGAAAACACCTCAGAACATGGCTCGTTTGGAGTAGGTTAGGGTTAGCAAATTATTTCAGTGACAAATGATACAAGCTATCTGATTGGCTAAGAGAAAAATATTACAAATGAAACGAGCCATCTGATTGGCTAAGAGCAAATTATTTCACTGACAAATGAAACGAGCTATCTGATTGGCTAAGAGCAAATTGCCCTAACCCGAGTGGGGAAATATTCGATGGATGCTACTTCTAGCATCCATCGAACACGAACACGGCTGGTTTGGGGGTATTGGGCTTCATTTTGGAAAATACTTATTTTGCTCAATTTTTGTCAATTTTGCCTGGTCGCGATGGATCTACTTTTTTTTCCGTATATTAACCTGTTTGGATGCTAGAAAACCCCTCAGAACATGGCTCGTTTGGAGTGGGTTAGGGTTAGCAAATTATTTCAGTGACAAATGATACAAGCTATCTGATTGGCTAAGAGAAAATTGTTTCACTGACAAATGATACAAGCTATCTGATTGGCTAAGAGAAAAATATTACAAATGAAACGAACCATCTGATTGGCTAAGAGCAAATAATTTCACTGACAAATGAAATGAGCTATCTGATTGGCTAAGAGCAAATTGCCCTAACCCGAGTGGGGAAAAATTCGATGGATGCTACTTCTAGCATCCATCGAACACGAACACGGCTGGTTTGGGGGTATTGGGCTTCATTTTGGAAAATACTTATTTTGCTCAATTTTTGTCAATTTTGCCAGGTTGCGATGGCTCTACTTTATTTCCGTATATTAACATGTTTGGATGCTAGAAGATTCCTCAGAACATGGCTCGTTTGGGGGTATTGGGCTTCATTTTGGAAAATACTTATTTTGCTCAATTTTTGTCAATTTTGCCAGGTCGCGATGGATTTACTTTTTTTTCCGTATATTAACCTGTTTGGATGCTAGAAAACCCCTCAGAACATGGCTCGTTTGGTTGGGTTAGGGTTAGCAAATTATTTCAGTGACAAATGATACAAGCTATCTGATTGGCTAAGAGAAAATTGTTTCACTGACAAATAATACAAGCTATCTGATTGGCTAAGAGAAAAATATTACAAATGAAACGAACCATCTGATTGGCTAAGAGCAAATAATTTCACTGACAAATGAAACGAGCTATCTGATTGGCTAAGAGCAAATTATCCTAACCCGAGTGGGGAAAAACTCCAAGGATGCTACTTCTAGCATCCATCAAACACGAACACGGGAGGTTTGGGGGTATTGTGCTTCATTTTCGAAAATACTTATTTTGCTCAATTTTGGTCAATTTTGCAAGGTCGTGATGGATCTACTTTATTTTCCGTATATTAACCTGTTTGGATGCTAGAAAACACCTCACAACATGGCTCGTTTGGAGTGGGTTAGGGTTAGCAAATTATTTCATTGACAAATGATACAAGCTATCTGATTGGCTAAGAGAAAAATATTACAAATGAAACGAGCCATCTGATTGGCTAAGAGCAAATTATTTCACTGACAAATGAAACGAGCTATCTGATTGGCTAAGAGCAAATTGCCCTAACCCGAGTGGGGAAAAATTCGATGGATGCTACTTCTAGCATCCATCGAACACGAACACGGCTGGTTTGGGGGTATTGGGCTTCATTTTGGAAAATACTTATTTTGCTCAATTTTTGTCAATTTTGCCAGGTCGCGATGGATCTACTTTTTTTCCGTATATTAACCTGTTTGGATGCTAGAAAACCCCTCAGAACATGGCTCGTTTGGAGTGGGTTAGGGTTAGCAAATTATTTCAGTGACAAATGATACAAGCTATCTGATTGGCTAAGAGAAAATTGTTTCACTGACAAATGATACAAGCTATCTGATTGGTTAAGAGAAAAATATTACAAAAGAAACGAACCATCTGATTGGCTAAGAGCAAATAATTTCACTGACAAATGAAACGAGCTATCTGATTGGCTAAGAGCAAATTGCCCTAACCCGAGTGGGGAAAAATTCGATGGATGCTACTTCTAGCATCCATCGAACACGAACACGGGAGGTTTGGGGGTATTGTGCTTCATTTTCGAAAATACTTATTTTGCTCAATTTTGGTCAATTTTGCAAGGTCGTGATGGATCTACTTTATTTTCCGTATATTAACCTGTTTGGATGCTAGAAAACACCTCACAACATGGCTCGTTTGGAGTGGGTTAGGGTTAGCAAATTATTTCATTGACAAATGATACAAGCTATCTGATTGGCTAAGAGAAAAATATTACAAATGAAACGAGCCATCTGATTGGCTAAGAGCAAATTATTTCACTGACAAATGAAACGAGCTATCTGATTGGCTAAGAGCAAATTGCCCTAACCCGAGTGGGGAAAAATTCGATGGATGCTACTTCTAGCATCCATCGAACACGAACACGGCTGGTTTGGGGGTATTGGGCTTCATTTTGGAAAATACTTATTTTGCTCAATTTTTGTCAATTTTGCCAGGTCGCGATGGATCTACTTTTTTTCCGTATATTAACCTGTTTGGATGCTAGAAGATTCCTCAGAACATGGCTCGTTTGGGGGTATTGGGCTTCATTTTGGAAAATACTTATTTTGCTCAATTTTGGTCAATTTTGCAAGGTCGTGATGGATCTACTTTATTTTCCGTATATTAACCTGTTTGGATGCTAGAAAACACCTCAGAACATGGCTCGTTTGGAGTGGGTTAGGGTTAGCAAATTATTTCAGTGACAAATGATACAAGCTATCTGATTGGCTAAGAGAAAAATATTACAAATGAAACGAGCCATCTGATTGGCTAAGAGCAAATTATTTCACTGACAAATGAAACGAGCTATCTGATTGGCTAAGAGCAAATTGCCCTAACCCGAGTGGGGAAAAATTCGATGGATGCTACTTCTAGCATCCATCGAACACGATTACGGCTGGTTTGGGGGTATTGGGCTTCATTTTGGAAAATACTTATTTTGCTCAATTTTTGTCAATTTTGCCAGGTCGCGATGGATCTACTTTTTTTTCCGTATATTAACCTGTTTGGATGCTAGAAAACCCCTCAGAACATGGCTCGTTTGGAGTGGGTTAGGGTTAGCAAATTATTTCAGTGACAAATGATACAAGCTATCTGATTGGTTAAGAGAAAATTATTTCAGTGACAAATGATACAAGCTATCTGATTGGCTAAGAGAAAAATATTACAAATGAAACGAGCCATCTGATTGGCTAAGAGCAAATAATTTCACTGACAAATGAAACGAGCTATCTGATTGGCTAAGAGCAAATTGCCCTAACCCGAGTGGGGAAAAATTCGATGGATGCTACTTCTAGCATCCATCGAACACGAACACGGCTGGTTTGGGGGTATTGGGCTTCATTTTGGAAAATACTTATTTTGCTCAATTTTTGTCAATTTTGCCAGGTCGCGATGGATCTACTTTTTTTCCGTATATTAACCTGTTTGGATGCTAGAAAACCCCTCAGAACATGGCTCGTTTGGAGTGGGTTAGGGTTAGCAAATTATTTCAGTGACAAATGATACAAGCTATCTGATTGGCTAAGAGAAAATTGTTTCACTGACAAATGATACAAGCTATCTGATTGGTTAAGAGAAAAATATTACAAAAGAAACGAACCATCTGATTGGCTAAGAGCAAATAATTTCACTGACAAATGAAACGAGCTATCTGATTGGCTAAGAGCAAATTGCCCTAACCCGAGTGGGGAAAAATTCGATGGATGCTACTTCTAGCATCCATCGAACACGAACACGGCTGGTTTGGGGGTATTGGGCTTCCTTTTGGAAAATACTTAATTTGCTCAATTTTTGTCAATTTTGCCAGGTCGCGATGGATCTACTTTTTTTTCCATATATTAACCTGTTTGGATGCTAGAAAACCCCTCAGAACATGGCTCGTTTGGAGTGGGTTAGGGTTAGCAAATTATTTCAGTGACAAATGATACAAGCTATCTGATTGGCTAAGAGAAAATTGTTTCACTGACAAATGATACAAGCTATCTGATTGGTTAAGAGAAAAATATTACAAATGAAACGAACCATCTGATTGGCTAAGAGCAAATAATTTCACTGACAAATGAAACGAGCTATCTGATTGGCTAAGAGCAAATTGCCCTAACCCGAGTGGGGAAAAATTCGATGGATGCTACTTCTAGCATCCATCGAACACGAACACGGCTGGTTTGGGGGTATTGGGCTTCATTTTGGAAAATACTTATTTTGCTCAATTTTTGTCAATTTTGCCAGGTCGCGATGGATCTACTTTTTTTCCGTATATTAACCTGTTTGGATGCTAGAAGATTCCTCAGAACATGGCTCGTTTGGGGGTATTGGGCTTCATTTTGGAAAATACTTATTTTGCTCAATTTTGGTCAATTTTGCAAGGTCGTGATGGATCTACTTTATTTTCCGTATATTAACCTGTTTGGATGCTAGAAAACACCTCAGAACATGGCTCGTTTGGAGTGGGTTAGGGTTAGCAAATTATTTCAGTGACAAATGATACAAGCTATCTGATTGGCTAAGAGAAAAATATTACAAATGAAACGAGCCATCTGATTGGCTAAGAGCAAATTATTTCACTGACAAATGAAACGAGCTATCTGATTGGCTAAGAGCAAATTGCCCTAACCCGAGTGGGGAAAAATTCGATGGATGCTACTTCTAGCATCCATCGAACACGATTACGGCTGGTTTGGGGGTATTGGGCTTCATTTTGGAAAATACTTATTTTGCTCAATTTTTGTCAATTTTGCCAGGTCGCGATGGATCTACTTTTTTTCCGTATATTAACCTGTTTGGATGCTAGAAGATTCCTCAGAACATGGCTCGTTTGGGGGTATTGGGCTTCATTTTGGAAAATACTTATTTTGCTCAATTTTGGTCAATTTTGCAAGGTCGTGATGGATCTACTTTATTTTCCGTATATTAACCTGTTTGGATGCTAGAAAACACCTCAGAACATGGCTCGTTTGGAGTGGGTTAGGGTTAGCAAATTATTTCAGTGACAAATGATACAAGCTATCTGATTGGCTAAGAGAAAAATATTACAAATGAAACGAGCCATCTGATTGGCTAAGAGCAAATTATTTCACTGACAAATGAAACGAGCTATCTGATTGGCTAAGAGCAAATTGCCCTAACCCGAGTGGGGAAAAATTCGATGGATGCTACTTCTAGCATCCATCGAACACGATTACGGCTGGTTTGGGGGTATTGGGCTTCATTTTGGAAAATACTTATTTTGCTCAATTTTTGTCAATTTTGCCAGGTCGCGATGGATCTACTTTTTTTTCCGTATATTAACCTGTTTGGATGCTAGAAAACCCCTCAGAACATGGCTCGTTTGGAGTGGGTTAGGGTTAGCAAATTATTTCAGTGACAAATGATACAAGCTATCTGATTGGTTAAGAGAAAATTGTTTCACTGACAAATGATACAAGCTATCTGATTGGTTAAGAGAAAAATATTACAAAAGAAACGAACCATCTGATTGGCTAAGAGCAAATAATTTCACTGACAAATGAAACGAGCTATCTGATTGGCTAAGAGCAAATTGCCCTAACCCGAGTGGGGAAAAATTCGATGGATGCTACTTCTAGCATCCATCGAACACGAACACGGCTGGTTTGGGGGTATTGGGCTTCCTTTTGGAAAATACTTAATTTGCTCAATTTTTGTCAATTTTGCCAGGTCGCGATGGATCTACTTTTTTTTCCATATATTAACCTGTTTGGATGCTAGAAAACCCCTCAGAACATGGCTCGTTTGGAGTGGGTTAGGGTTAGCAAATTATTTCAGTGACAAATGATACAAGCTATCTGATTGGCTAAGAGAAAATTGTTTCACTGACAAATGATACAAGCTATCTGATTGGTTAAGAGAAAAATATTACAAATGAAACGAACCATCTGATTGGCTAAGAGCAAATAATTTCACTGACAAATGAAACGAGCTATCTGATTGGCTAAGAGCAAATTGCCCTAACCCGAGTGGGGAAAAATTCGATGGATGCTACTTCTAGCATCCATCGAACACGAACACGGCTGGTTTGGGGGTATTGGGCTTCATTTTGGAAAATACTTATTTTGCTCAATTTTTGTCAATTTTGCCAGGTCGCGATGGCTCTACTTTATTTCCGTATATTAACATGTTTGGATGCTAGAAGATTCCTCAGAACATGGCTCGTTTGGGGGTATTGGGCTTCATTTTGGAAAATACTTATTTTGCTCAATTTTTGTCAATTTTGCCAGGTCGCGATGGATCTACTTTTTTTTCCGTATATCACTGTTTGGATGCTAGAAAACCCCTCAGAACATGGCTCGTTTGGAGTGGGTTAGGGTTAGCAAATTATTTCAGTGACAAATGATACAAGCTATCTGATTGGCTAAGAGAAAATTGTTTCACTGACAAATAATACAAGCTATCTGATTGGCTATAGAAAAATATTACAAATGAAACGAACCATCTGATTGGCTAAGAGCAAATAATTTCACTGACAAATAAAACGAGCTATCTGATTGGCTAAGAGCAAATTGCCCTAACCCGAGTGGGGAAAAATTCGATGGATGCTACTTCTAGCATCCATCGAACACGAACACGGCTGGTTTGGGGGTATTGGGCTTCCTTTTGGAAAATACTTATTTTGCTCAATTTTTGTCAATTTTGCCAGGTCGCGATGGATCTACTTTTTTTTTCCGTATATTAACCTGTTTGGATGCTAGAAAACCCCTCAGAACATGGCTCGTTTGGAGTGGGTTAGGGTTAGCAAATTATTTCAGTGACAAATGATACAAGCTATCTGATTGGTTAAGAGAAAATTGTTTCACTGACAAATGATACAAGCTATCTGATTGGTTAAGAGAAAAATATTACAAAAGAAACGAACCATCTGATTGGCTAAGAGCAAATAATTTCACTGACAAATGAAACGAGCTATCTGATTGGCTAAGAGCAAATTGCCCTAACCCGAGTGGGGAAAAATACGATGGATGCTACTTCTAGCATCCATCGAACACGAACACGGCTGGTTTGGGGGTATTGGGCTTCATTTTGGAAAATACTTAATTTGCTCAATTTTTGTCAATTTTGCCAGGTCGCGATGGCTCTACTTTATTTCCGTATATTAACCTGTTTGGATGCTAGAAGATTCCTCAGAACATGGCTCGTTTGGGGGTATTGGGCTTCATTTTGGAAAATACTTATTTTGCTCAATTTTGGTCAATTTTGCAAGGTCGTGATGGATCTACTTTATTTTCCGTATATTAACCTGTTTGGATGCTAGAAAACACCTCAGAACATGGCTCGTTTGGAGTGGGTTAGGGTTAGCAAATTATTTCAGTGACAAATGATACAAGCTATCTGATTGGCTAAGAGAAAAATATTACAAATGAAACGAGCCATCTGATTGGCTAAGAGCAAATTATTTCACTGACAAATGAAACGAGCTATCTGATTGGCTAAGAGCAAATTGCCCTAACCCGAGTGGGGAAAAATTCGATGGATGCTACTTCTAGCATCCATCGAACACGATTACGGCTGGTTTGGGGGTATTGGGCTTCATTTTGGAAAATACTTATTTTGCTCAATTTTTGTCAATTTTGCCAGGTCGCGATGGATCTACTTTTTTTTCCGTATATTAACCTGTTTGGATGCTAGAAAACCCCTCAGAACATGGCTCGTTTGGAGTGGGTTAGGGTTAGCAAATTATTTCAGTGACAAATGATACAAGCTATCTGATTGGTTAAGAGAAAATTGTTTCACTGACAAATGATACAAGCTATCTGATTGGTTAAGAGAAAAATATTACAAAAGAAACGAACCATCTGATTGGCTAAGAGCAAATAATTTCACTGACAAATGAAACGAGCTATCTGATTGGCTAAGAGCAAATTGCCCTAACCCGAGTGGGGAAAAATTCGATGGATGCTACTTCTAGCATCCATCGAACACGAACACGGCTGGTTTGGGGGTATTGGGCTTCCTTTTGGAAAATACTTAATTTGCTCAATTTTTGTCAATTTTGCCAGGTCGCGATGGATCTACTTTTTTTTCCATATATTAACCTGTTTGGATGCTAGAAAACCCCTCAGAACATGGCTCGTTTGGAGTGGGTTAGGGTAAGCAAATTATTTCAGTGACAAATAATACAAGCTATCTGATTGGCTAAGAGAAAATTGTTTCACTGACAAATGATACAAGCTATCTGATTGGTTAAGAGAAAAATATTACAAATGAAACGAACCATCTGATTGGCTAAGAGCAAATAATTTCACTGACAAATGAAACGAGCTATCTGATTGGCTAAGAGCAAATTGCCCTAACCCGAGTGGGGAAAAATTCGATGGATGCTACTTCTAGCATCCATCGAACACGAACACGGCTGGTTTGGGGGTATTGGGCTTCATTTTGGAAAATACTTATTTTGCTCAATTTTTGTCAATTTTGCCAGGTCGCGATGGCTCTACTTTATTTCCGTATATTAACATGTTTGGATGCTAGAAGATTCCTCAGAACATGGCTCGTTTGGGGGTATTGGGCTTCATTTTGGAAAATACTTATTTTGCTCAATTTTTGTCAATTTTGCCAGGTCGCGATGGATCTACTTTTTTTTCCGTATATCACTGTTTGGATGCTAGAAAACCCCTCAGAACATGGCTCGTTTTGGAGTGGGTTAGGGTTAGCAAATTATTTCAGTGACAAATGATACAAGCTATCTGATTGGCTAAGAGAAAATTGTTTCACTGACAAATAATACAAGCTATCTGATTGGCTAAGAGAAAAATATTACAAATGAAACGAACCATCTGATTGGCTAAGAGCAAATAATTTCACTGACAAATAAAACGAGCTATCTGATTGGCTAAGAGCAAATTGCCCTAACCCGAGTGGGGAAAAATTCGATGGATGCTACTTCTAGCATCCATCGAACACGAACACGGCTGGTTTGGGGGTATTGGGCTTCCTTTTGGAAAATACTTATTTTGCTCAATTTTTGTCAATTTTGCCAGGTCGCGATGGATCTACTTTTTTTTTCCGTATATTAACCTGTTTGGATGCTAGAAAACCCCTCAGAACATGGCTCGTTTGGAGTGGGTTAGGGTTAGCAAATTATTTCAGTGACAAATGATACAAGCTATCTGATTGGCTAAGAGAAAATTGTTTCACTGACAAATGATACAAGCTATCTGATTGGTTAAGAGAAAAATATTACAAATGAAACGAACCATCTGATTGGCTAAGAGCAAATAATTTCACTGACAAATGAAACGAGCTATCTGATTGGCTAAGAGCAAATTGCCCTAACCCGAGTGGGGAAAAATTCGATGGATGCTACTTCTAGCATCCATCGAACACGAACACGGCTGGTTTGGGGGTATTGGGCTTCATTTTGGAAAATACTTATTTTGCTCAATTTTTGTCAATTTTGCCAGGTCGCGATGGCTCTACTTTATTTCCGTATATTAACATGTTTGGATGCTAGAAGATTCCTCAGAACATGGCTCGTTTGGGGGTATTGGGCTTCATTTTGGAAAATACTTATTTTGCTCAATTTTTGTCAATTTTGCCAGGTCGCGATGGATCTACTTTTTTTTCCGTATATCACTGTTTGGATGCTAGAAAACCCCTCAGAACATGGCTCGTTTGGAGTGGGTTAGGGTTAGCAAATTATTTCAGTGACAAATGATACAAGCTATCTGATTGGCTAAGAGAAAATTGTTTCACTGACAAATAATACAAGCTATCTGATTGGCTAAGAGAAAAATATTACAAATGAAACGAACCATCTGATTGGCTAAGAGCAAATAATTTCACTGACAAATAAAACGAGCTATCTGATTGGCTAAGAGCAAATTGCCCTAACCCGAGTGGGGAAAAATTCGATGGATGCTACTTCTAGCATCCATCGAACACGAACACGGCTGGTTTGGGGGTATTGGGCTTCCTTTTGGAAAATACTTATTTTGCTCAATTTTTGTCAATTTTCCAGGTCGCGATGGATCTACTTTTTTTTCCGTATATTAACCTGTTTGGATGCTAGAAAACCCCTCAGAACATGGCTCGTTTGGAGTGGGTTAGGGTTAGCAAATTATTTCAGTGACAAATGATACAAGCTATCTGATTGGCTAAGAGAAAATTGTTTCACTGACAAATGATACAAGCTATCTGATTGGTTAAGAGAAAAATATTACAAATGAAACGAACCATCTGATTGGCTAAGAGCAAATAATTTCACTGACAAATGAAACGAGCTATCTGATTGGCTAAGAGCAAATTGCCCTAACCCGAGTGGGGAAAAATTCGATGGATGCTACTTCTAGCATCCATCGAACACGAACACGGCTGGTTTGGGGGTATTGGGCTTCATTTTGGAAAATACTTATTTTGCTCAATTTTTGTCAATTTTGCCAGGTCGCGATGGCTCTACTTTATTTCCGTATATTAACATGTTTGGATGCTAGAAGATTCCTCAGAACATGGCTCGTTTGGGGGTATTGGGCTTCATTTTGGAAAATACTTATTTTGCTCAATTTTTGTCAATTTTGCCAGGTCGCGATGGATCTACTTTTTTTTCCGTATATCACTGTTTGGATGCTAGAAAACCCCTCAGAACATGGCTCGTTTGGAGTGGGTTAGGGTTAGCAAATTATTTCAGTGACAAATGATACAAGCTATCTGATTGGCTAAGAGAAAATTGTTTCACTGACAAATAATACAAGCTATCTGATTGGCTAAGAGAAAAATATTACAAATGAAACGAACCATCTGATTGGCTAAGAGCAAATAATTTCACTGACAAATGAAACGAGCTATCTGATTGGCTAAGAGCAAATTAACCTGTTTGGATGCTAGAAAACACCTCAGAACATGGCTCGTTTGGAGTGGGTTAGGGTTAGCAAATTATTTCAGTGACAAATGATACAAGCTATCTGATTGGCTAAGAGAAAAATATTACAAATGAAACGAGCCATCTGATTGGCTAAGAGCAAATTATTTCACTGACAAATGAAACGAGCTATCTGATTGGCTAAGAGCAAATTGCCCTAACCCGAGTGGGGAAAAATTCGATGGATGCTACTTCTAGCATCCATCGAACACGATTACGGCTGGTTTGGGGGTATTGGGCTTCATTTTGGAAAATACTTATTTTGCTCAATTTTTGTCAATTTTGCCAGGTCGCGATGGATCTACTTTTTTTTCCGTATATTAACCTGTTTGGATGCTAGAAAACCCCTCAGAACATGGCTCGTTTGGAGTGGGTTAGGGTTAGCAAATTATTTCAGTGACAAATGATACAAGCTATCTGATTGGTTAAGAGAAAATTGTTTCACTGACAAATGATACAAGCTATCTGATTGGTTAAGAGAAAAATATTACAAAAGAAACGAACCATCTGATTGGCTAAGAGCAAATAATTTCACTGACAAATGAAACGAGCTATCTGATTGGCTAAGAGCAAATTGCCCTAACCCGAGTGGGGAAAAATTCGATGGATGCTACTTCTAGCATCCATCGAACACGAACACGGCTGGTTTGGGGGTATTGGGCTTCCTTTTGGAAAATACTTAATTTGCTCAATTTTTGTCAATTTTGCCAGGTCGCGATGGATCTACTTTTTTTTCCATATATTAACCTGTTTGGATGCTAGAAAACCCCTCAGAACATGGCTCGTTTGGAGTGGGTTAGGGTTAGCAAATTATTTCAGTGACAAATGATACAAGCTATCTGATTGGCTAAGAGAAAATTGTTTCACTGACAAATGATACAAGCTATCTGATTGGTTAAGAGAAAAATATTACAAATGAAACGAACCATCTGATTGGCTAAGAGCAAATAATTTCACTGACAAATGAAACGAGCTATCTGATTGGCTAAGAGCAAATTGCCCTAACCCGAGTGGGGAAAAATTCGATGGATGCTACTTCTAGCATCCATCGAACACGAACACGGCTGGTTTGGGGGTATTGGGCTTCATTTTGGAAAATACTTATTTTGCTCAATTTTTGTCAATTTTGCCAGGTCGCGATGGCTCTACTTTATTTCCGTATATTAACATGTTTGGATGCTAGAAGATTCCTCAGAACATGGCTCGTTTGGGGGTATTGGGCTTCATTTTGGAAAATACTTATTTTGCTCAATTTTTGTCAATTTTGCCAGGTCGCGATGGATCTACTTTTTTTTCCGTATATCACTGTTTGGATGCTAGAAAACCCCTCAGAACATGGCTCGTTTGGAGTGGGTTAGGGTTAGCAAATTATTTCAGTGACAAATGATACAAGCTATCTGATTGGCTAAGAGAAAATTGTTTCACTGACAAATAATACAAGCTATCTGATTGGCTATAGAAAAATATTACAAATGAAACGAACCATCTGATTGGCTAAGAGCAAATAATTTCACTGACAAATAAAACGAGCTATCTGATTGGCTAAGAGCAAATTGCCCTAACCCGAGTGGGGAAAAATTCGATGGATGCTACTTCTAGCATCCATCGAACACGAACACGGCTGGTTTGGGGGTATTGGGCTTCCTTTTGGAAAATACTTATTTTGCTCAATTTTTGTCAATTTTGCCAGGTCGCGATGGATCTACTTTTTTTTTCCGTATATTAACCTGTTTGGATGCTAGAAAACCCCTCAGAACATGGTTCGTTTGGAGTGGGTTAGGGTTAGCAAATTATTTCAGTGACAAATGATACAAGCTATCTGATTGGTTAAGAGAAAATTGTTTCACTGACAAATGATACAAGCTATCTGATTGGTTAAGAGAAAAATATTACAAAAGAAACGAACCATCTGATTGGCTAAGAGCAAATAATTTCACTGACAAATGAAACGAGCTATCTGATTGGCTAAGAGCAAATTGCCCTAACCCGAGTGGGGAAAAATTCGATGGATGCTACTTCTAGCATCCATCGAACACGAACACGGCTGGTTTGGGGGTATTGGGCTTCATTTTGGAAAATACTTAATTTGCTCAATTTTTGTCAATTTTGCCAGGTCGCGATGGCTCTACTTTATTTCCGTATATTAACCTGTTTGGATGCTAGAAGATTCCTCAGAACATGGCTCGTTTGGGGGTATTGGGCTTCATTTTGGAAAATACTTATTTTGCTCAATTTTGGTCAATTTTGCAAGGTCGTGATGGATCTACTTTATTTTCCGTATATTAACCTGTTTGGATGCTAGAAAACACCTCAGAACATGGCTCGTTTGGAGTGGGTTAGGGTTAGCAAATTATTTCAGTGACAAATGATACAAGCTATCTGATTGGCTAAGAGAAAAATATTACAAATGAAACGAGCCATCTGATTGGCTAAGAGCAAATTATTTCACTGACAAATGAAACGAGCTATCTGATTGGCTAAGAGCAAATTGCCCTAACCCGAGTGGGGAAAAATTCGATGGATGCTACTTCTAGCATCCATCGAACACGATTACGGCTGGTTTGGGGGTATTGGGCTTCATTTTGGAAAATACTTATTTTGCTCAATTTTTGTCAATTTTGCCAGGTCGCGATGGATCTACTTTTTTTTCCGTATATTAACCTGTTTGGATGCTAGAAAACCCCTCAGAACATGGCTCGTTTGGAGTGGGTTAGGGTTAGCAAATTATTTCAGTGACAAATGATACAAGCTATCTGATTGGTTAAGAGAAAATTGTTTCACTGACAAATGATACAAGCTATCTGATTGGTTAAGAGAAAAATATTACAAAAGAAACGAACCATCTGATTGGCTAAGAGCAAATAATTTCACTGACAAATGAAACGAGCTATCTGATTGGCTAAGAGCAAATTGCCCTAACCCGAGTGGGGAAAAATTCGATGGATGCTACTTCTAGCATCCATCGAACACGAACACGGCTGGTTTGGGGGTATTGGGCTTCCTTTTGGAAAATACTTAATTTGCTCAATTTTTGTCAATTTTGCCAGGTCGCGATGGATCTACTTTTTTTTCCATATATTAACCTGTTTGGATGCTAGAAAACCCCTCAGAACATGGCTCGTTTGGAGTGGGTTAGGGTAAGCAAATTATTTCAGTGACAAATAATACAAGCTATCTGATTGGCTAAGAGAAAATTGTTTCACTGACAAATGATACAAGCTATCTGATTGGTTAAGAGAAAAATATTACAAATGAAACGAACCATCTGATTGGCTAAGAGCAAATAATTTCACTGACAAATGAAACGAGCTATCTGATTGGCTAAGAGCAAATTGCCCTAACCCGAGTGGGGAAAAATTCGATGGATGCTACTTCTAGCATCCATCGAACACGAACACGGCTGGTTTGGGGGTATTGGGCTTCATTTTGGAAAATACTTATTTTGCTCAATTTTTGTCAATTTTGCCAGGTCGCGATGGCTCTACTTTATTTCCGTATATTAACATGTTTGGATGCTAGAAGATTCCTCAGAACATGGCTCGTTTGGGGGTATTGGGCTTCATTTTGGAAAATACTTATTTTGCTCAATTTTTGTCAATTTTGCCAGGTCGCGATGGATCTACTTTTTTTTCCGTATATCACTGTTTGGATGCTAGAAAACCCCTCAGAACATGGCTCGTTTGGAGTGGGTTAGGGTTAGCAAATTATTTCAGTGACAAATGATACAAGCTATCTGATTGGCTAAGAGAAAATTGTTTCACTGACAAATAATACAAGCTATCTGATTGGCTAAGAGAAAAATATTACAAATGAAACGAACCATCTGATTGGCTAAGAGCAAATAATTTCACTGACAAATAAAACGAGCTATCTGATTGGCTAAGAGCAAATTGCCCTAACCCGAGTGGGGAAAAATTCGATGGATGCTACTTCTAGCATCCATCGAACACGAACACGGCTGGTTTGGGGGTATTGGGCTTCCTTTTGGAAAATACTTATTTTGCTCAATTTTTGTCAATTTTGCCAGGTCGCGATGGATCTACTTTTTTTTTCCGTATATTAACCTGTTTGGATGCTAGAAAACCCCTCAGAACATGGCTCGTTTGGAGTGGGTTAGGGTTAGCAAATTATTTCAGTGACAAATGATACAAGCTATCTGATTGGCTAAGAGAAAATTGTTTCACTGACAAATGATACAAGCTATCTGATTGGTTAAGAGAAAAATATTACAAATGAAACGAACCATCTGATTGGCTAAGAGCAAATAATTTCACTGACAAATGAAACGAGCTATCTGATTGGCTAAGAGCAAATTGCCCTAACCCGAGTGGGGAAAAATTCGATGGATGCTACTTCTAGCATCCATCGAACACGAACACGGCTGGTTTGGGGGTATTGGGCTTCATTTTGGAAAATACTTATTTTGCTCAATTTTTGTCAATTTTGCCAGGTCGCGATGGCTCTACTTTATTTCCGTATATTAACATGTTTGGATGCTAGAAGATTCCTCAGAACATGGCTCGTTTGGGGGTATTGGGCTTCATTTTGGAAAATACTTATTTTGCTCAATTTTTGTCAATTTTGCCAGGTCGCGATGGATCTACTTTTTTTTCCGTATATCACTGTTTGGATGCTAGAAAACCCCTCAGAACATGGCTCGTTTGGAGTGGGTTAGGGTTAGCAAATTATTTCAGTGACAAATGATACAAGCTATCTGATTGGCTAAGAGAAAATTGTTTCACTGACAAATAATACAAGCTATCTGATTGGCTAAGAGAAAAATATTACAAATGAAACGAACCATCTGATTGGCTAAGAGCAAATAATTTCACTGACAAATAAAACGAGCTATCTGATTGGCTAAGAGCAAATTGCCCTAACCCGAGTGGGGAAAAATTCGATGGATGCTACTTCTAGCATCCATCGAACACGAACACGGCTGGTTTGGGGGTATTGGGCTTCCTTTTGGAAAATACTTATTTTGCTCAATTTTTGTCAATTTTCCAGGTCGCGATGGATCTACTTTTTTTTCCGTATATTAACCTGTTTGGATGCTAGAAAACCCCTCAGAACATGGCTCGTTTGGAGTGGGTTAGGGTTAGCAAATTATTTCAGTGACAAATGATACAAGCTATCTGATTGGCTAAGAGAAAATTGTTTCACTGACAAATGATACAAGCTATCTGATTGGTTAAGAGAAAAATATTACAAATGAAACGAACCATCTGATTGGCTAAGAGCAAATAATTTCACTGACAAATGAAACGAGCTATCTGATTGGCTAAGAGCAAATTGCCCTAACCCGAGTGGGGAAAAATTCGATGGATGCTACTTCTAGCATCCATCGAACACGAACACGGCTGGTTTGGGGGTATTGGGCTTCATTTTGGAAAATACTTATTTTGCTCAATTTTTGTCAATTTTGCCAGGTCGCGATGGCTCTACTTTATTTCCGTATATTAACATGTTTGGATGCTAGAAGATTCCTCAGAACATGGCTCGTTTGGGGGTATTGGGCTTCATTTTGGAAAATACTTATTTTGCTCAATTTTTGTCAATTTTGCCAGGTCGCGATGGATCTACTTTTTTTTCCGTATATCACTGTTTGGATGCTAGAAAACCCCTCAGAACATGGCTCGTTTGGAGTGGGTTAGGGTTAGCAAATTATTTCAGTGACAAATGATACAAGCTATCTGATTGGCTAAGAGAAAATTGTTTCACTGACAAATAATACAAGCTATCTGATTGGCTAAGAGAAAAATATTACAAATGAAACGAACCATCTGATTGGCTAAGAGCAAATAATTTCACTGACAAATGAAACGAGCTATCTGATTGGCTAAGAGCAAATTAACCTGTTTGGATGCTAGAAAACACCTCAGAACATGGCTCGTTTGGAGTGGGTTAGGGTTAGCAAATTATTTCAGTGACAAATGATACAAGCTATCTGATTGGCTAAGAGAAAAATATTACAAATGAAACGAGCCATCTGATTGGCTAAGAGCAAATTATTTCACTGACAAATGAAACGAGCTATCTGATTGGCTAAGAGCAAATTGCCCTAACCCGAGTGGGGAAAAATTCGATGGATGCTACTTCTAGCATCCATCGAACACGAACACGGCTGGTTTGGGGGTATTGGGCTTCATTTTGGAAAATACTTATTTTGCTCAATTTTTGTCAATTTTGCCAGGTCGCGATGGATCTACTTTTTTTTCCGTATATTAACCTGTTTGGATGCTAGAAAACCCCTCAGAACATGGCTCGTTTGGAGTGGGTTAGGGTTAGCAAATTATTTCAGTGACAAATGATACAAGCTATCTGATTGGCTAAGAGAAAATTGTTTCACTGACAAATGATACAAGCTATCTGATTGGTTAAGAGAAAAATATTACAAATGAAACGAACCATCTGATTGGCTAAGAGCAAATAATTTCACTGACAAATGAAACGAGCTATCTGATTGGCTAAGAGCAAATTGCCCTAACCCGAGTGGGGAAAAATTCGATGGATGCTACTTCTAGCATCCATCGAACACGAACACGGCTGGTTTGGGGGTATTGGGCTTCATTTTGGAAAATACTTAATTTGCTCAATTTTTGTCAATTTTGCCAGGTCGCGATGGCTCTACTTTATTTCCGTATATTAACCTGTTTGGATGCTAGAAGATTCCTCAGAACATGGCTCGTTTGGGGGTATTGGGCTTCATTTTGGAAAATACTTATTTTGCTCAATTTTGGTCAATTTTGCAAGGTCGTGATGGATCTACTTTATTTTCCGTATATTAACCTGTTTGGATGCTAGAAAACACCTCAGAACATGGCTCGTTTGGAGTGGGTTAGGGTTAGCAAATTATTTCAGTGACAAATGATACAAGCTATCTGATTGGCTAAGAGAAAAATATTACAAATGAAACGAGCCATCTGATTGGCTAAGAGCAAATTATTTCACTGACAAATGAAACGAGCTATCTGATTGGCTAAGAGCAAATTGCCCTAACCCGAGTGGGGAAAAATTCGATGGATGCTACTTCTAGCATCCATCGAACACGATTACGGCTGGTTTGGGGGTATTGGGCTTCATTTTGGAAAATACTTATTTTGCTCAATTTTTGTCAATTTTGCCAGGTCGCGATGGATCTACTTTTTTTTCCGTATATTAACCTGTTTGGATGCTAGAAAACCCCTCAGAACATGGCTCGTTTGGAGTGGGTTAGGGTTAGCAAATTATTTCAGTGACAAATGATACAAGCTATCTGATTGGTTAAGAGAAAATTGTTTCACTGACAAATGATACAAGCTATCTGATTGGTTAAGAGAAAAATATTACAAAAGAAACGAACCATCTGATTGGCTAAGAGCAAATAATTTCACTGACAAATGAAACGAGATATCTGATTGGCTAAGAGCAAATTGCCCTAACCCGAGTGGGGAAAAATTCGATGGATGCTACTTCTAGCATCCATCGAACACGAACACGGCTGGTTTGGGGGTATTGGGCTTCCTTTTGGAAAATACTTAATTTGCTCAATTTTTGTCAATTTTGCCAGGTCGCGATGGATCTACTTTTTTTTCCATATATTAACCTGTTTGGATGCTAGAAAACCCCTCAGAACATGGCTCGTTTGGAGTGGGTTAGGGTTAGCAAATTATTTCAGTGACAAATGATACAAGCTATCTGATTGGCTAAGAGAAAATTGTTTCACTGACAAATGATACAAGCTATCTGATTGGTTAAGAGAAAAATATTACAAATGAAACGAACCATCTGATTGGCTAAGAGCAAATAATTTCACTGACAAATGAAACGAGCTATCTGATTGGCTAAGAGCAAATTGCCCTAACCCGAGTGGGGAAAAATTCGATGGATGCTACTTCTAGCATCCATCGAACACGAACACGGCTGGTTTGGGGGTATTGGGCTTCATTTTGGAAAATACTTATTTTGCTCAATTTTTGTCAATTTTGCCAGGTCGCGATGGCTCTACTTTATTTCCGTATATTAACATGTTTGGATGCTAGAAGATTCCTCAGAACATGGCTCGTTTGGGGGTATTGGGCTTCATTTTGGAAAATACTTATTTTGCTCAATTTTTGTCAATTTTGCCAGGTCGCGATGGATCTACTTTTTTTTCCGTATATCACTGTTTGGATGCTAGAAAACCCCTCAGAACATGGCTCGTTTGGAGTGGGTTAGGGTTAGCAAATTATTTCAGTGACAAATGATACAAGCTATCTGATTGGCTAAGAGAAAATTGTTTCACTGACAAATAATACAAGCTATCTGATTGGCTAAGAGAAAAATATTACAAATGAAACGAACCATCTGATTGGCTAAGAGCAAATAATTTCACTGACAAATAAAACGAGCTATCTGATTGGCTAAGAGCAAATTGCCCTAACCCGAGTGGGGAAAAATTCGATGGATGCTACTTCTAGCATCCATCGAACACGAACACGGCTGGTTTGGGGGTATTGGGCTTCCTTTTGGAAAATACTTATTTTGCTCAATTTTTGTCAATTTTGCCAGGTCGCGATGGATCTACTTTTTTTTTCCGTATATTAACCTGTTTGGATGCTAGAAAACCCCTCAGAACATGGCTCGTTTGGAGTGGGTTAGGGTTAGCAAATTATTTCAGTGACAAATGATACAAGCTATCTGATTGGCTAAGAGAAAATTGTTTCACTGACAAATGATACAAGCTATCTGATTGGTTAAGAGAAAAATATTACAAATGAAACGAACCATCTGATTGGCTAAGAGCAAATAATTTCACTGACAAATGAAACGAGCTATCTGATTGGCTAAGAGCAAATTGCCCTAACCCGAGTGGGGAAAAATTCGATGGATGCTACTTCTAGCATCCATCGAACACGAACACGGCTGGTTTGGGGGTATTGGGCTTCATTTTGGAAAATACTTATTTTGCTCAATTTTTGTCAATTTTGCCAGGTCGCGATGGCTCTACTTTATTTCCGTATATTAACATGTTTGGATGCTAGAAGATTCCTCAGAACATGGCTCGTTTGGGGGTATTGGGCTTCATTTTGGAAAATACTTATTTTGCTCAATTTTTGTCAATTTTGCCAGGTCGCGATGGATCTACTTTTTTTTTCCGTATATTAACCTGTTTGGATGCTAGAAAACCCCTCAGAACATGGCTCGTTTGGAGTGGGTTAGGGTTAGCAAATTATTTCAGTGACAAATGATACAAGCTATCTGATTGGCTAAGAGAAAATTGTTTCACTGACAAATGATACAAGCTATCTGATTGGTTAAGAGAAAAATATTACAAATGAAACGAACCATCTGATTGGCTAAGAGCAAATAATTTCACTGACAAATGAAACGAGCTATCTGATTGGCTAAGAGCAAATTGCCCTAACCCGAGTGGGGAAAAATTCGATGGATGCTACTTCTAGCATCCATCGAACACGATTACGGCTGGTTTGGGGGTATTGGGCTTCATTTTGGAAAATACTTATTTTGCTCAATTTTTGTCAATTTTGCCAGGTCGCGATGGATCTACTTTTTTTTCCGTATATTAACCTGTTTGGATGCTAGAAAACCCCTCAGAACATGGCTCGTTTGGAGTGGGTTAGGGTTAGCAAATTATTTCAGTGACAAATGATACAAGCTATCTGATTGGCTAAGAGAAAATTGTTTCACTGACAAATAATACAAGCTATCTGATTGGCTAAGAGAAAAATATTACAAATGAAACGAACCATCTGATTGGCTAAGAGCAAATAATTTCACTGACAAATGAAACGAGCTATCTGATTGGCTAAGAGCAAATTAACCTGTTTGGATGCTAGAAAACACCTCAGAACATGGCTCGTTTGGAGTGGGTTAGGGTTAGCAAATTATTTCAGTGACAAATGATACAAGCTATCTGATTGGCTAAGAGAAAAATATTACAAATGAAACGAGCCATCTGATTGGCTAAGAGCAAATTATTTCACTGACAAATGAAACGAGCTATCTGATTGGCTAAGAGCAAATTAACCTGTTTGGATGCTAGAAAACACCTCAGAACATGGCTCGTTTGGAGTGGGTTAGGGTTAGCAAATTATTTCAGTGACAAATGATACAAGCTATCTGATTGGCTAAGAGAAAAATATTACAAATGAAACGAGCCATCTGATTGGCTAAGAGCAAATTATTTCACTGACAAATGAAACGAGCTATCTGATTGGCTAAGAGCAAATTGCCCTAACCCGAGTGGGGAAAAATTCGATGGATGCTACTTCTAGCATCCATCGAACACGAACACGGCTGGTTTGGGGGTATTGGGCTTCATTTTGGAAAATACTTATTTTGCTCAATTTTTGTCAATTTTGCCAGGTCGCGATGGATCTACTTTTTTTTCCGTATATTAACATGTTTGGATGCTAGAAGATTCCTCAGAACATGGCTCGTTTGGGGGTATTGGGCTTCATTTTGGAAAATACTTATTTTGCTCAATTTTTGTCAATTTTGCCAGGTCGCGATGGATTTACTTTTTTTTCCGTATATTAACCTGTTTGGATGCTAGAAAACCCCTCAGAACATGGCTCGTTTGGTTGGGTTAGGGTTAGCAAATTATTTCAGTGACAAATGATACAAGCTATCTGATTGGCTAAGAGAAAATTGTTTCACTGACAAATAATACAAGCTATCTGATTGGCTAAGAGAAAAATATTACAAATGAAACGAACCATCTGATTGGCTAAGAGCAAATAATTTCACTGACAAATGAAACGAGCTATCTGATTGGCTAAGAGCAAATTATCCTAACCCGAGTGGGGAAAAACTCCAAGGATGCTACTTCTAGCATCCATCAAACACGAACACGGGAGGTTTGGGGGTATTGTGCTTCATTTTCGAAAATACTTATTTTGCTCAATTTTGGTCAATTTTGCAAGGTCGTGATGGATCTACTTTATTTTCCGTATATTAACCTGTTTGGATGCTAGAAAACACCTCACAACATGGCTCGTTTGGAGTGGGTTAGGGTTAGCAAATTATTTCATTGACAAATGATACAAGCTATCTGATTGGCTAAGAGAAAAATATTACAAATGAAACGAGCCATCTGATTGGCTAAGAGCAAATTATTTCACTGACAAATGAAACGAGCTATCTGATTGGCTAAGAGCAAATTGCCCTAACCCGAGTGGGGAAAAATTCGATGGATGCTACTTCTAGCATCCATCGAACACGAACACGGCTGGTTTGGGGGTATTGGGCTTCATTTTGGAAAATACTTATTTTGCTCAATTTTTGTCAATTTTGCCAGGTCGCGATGGATCTACTTTTTTTCCGTATATTAACCTGTTTGGATGCTAGAAAACCCCTCAGAACATGGCTCGTTTGGAGTGGGTTAGGGTTAGCAAATTATTTCAGTGACAAATGATACAAGCTATCTGATTGGCTAAGAGAAAATTGTTTCACTGACAAATGATACAAGCTATCTGATTGGTTAAGAGAAAAATATTACAAAAGAAACGAACCATCTGATTGGCTAAGAGCAAATAATTTCACTGACAAATGAAACGAGCTATCTGATTGGCTAAGAGCAAATTGCCCTAACCCGAGTGGGGAAAAATTCGATGGATGCTACTTCTAGCATCCATCGAACACGAACACGGGAGGTTTGGGGGTATTGTGCTTCATTTTCGAAAATACTTATTTTGCTCAATTTTGGTCAATTTTGCAAGGTCGTGATGGATCTACTTTATTTTCCGTATATTAACCTGTTTGGATGCTAGAAAACACCTCACAACATGGCTCGTTTGGAGTGGGTTAGGGTTAGCAAATTATTTCATTGACAAATGATACAAGCTATCTGATTGGCTAAGAGAAAAATATTACAAATGAAACGAGCCATCTGATTGGCTAAGAGCAAATTATTTCACTGACAAATGAAACGAGCTATCTGATTGGCTAAGAGCAAATTGCCCTAACCCGAGTGGGGAAAAATTCGATGGATGCTACTTCTAGCATCCATCGAACACGAACACGGCTGGTTTGGGGGTATTGGGCTTCATTTTGGAAAATACTTATTTTGCTCAATTTTTGTCAATTTTGCCAGGTCGCGATGGATCTACTTTTTTTCCGTATATTAACCTGTTTGGATGCTAGAAGATTCCTCAGAACATGGCTCGTTTGGGGGTATTGGGCTTCATTTTGGAAAATACTTATTTTGCTCAATTTTGGTCAATTTTGCAAGGTCGTGATGGATCTACTTTATTTTCCGTATATTAACCTGTTTGGATGCTAGAAAACACCTCAGAACATGGCTCGTTTGGAGTGGGTTAGGGTTAGCAAATTATTTCAGTGACAAATGATACAAGCTATCTGATTGGCTAAGAGAAAAATATTACAAATGAAACGAGCCATCTGATTGGCTAAGAGCAAATTATTTCACTGACAAATGAAACGAGCTATCTGATTGGCTAAGAGCAAATTGCCCTAACCCGAGTGGGGAAAAATTCGATGGATGCTACTTCTAGCATCCATCGAACACGATTACGGCTGGTTTGGGGGTATTGGGCTTCATTTTGGAAAATACTTATTTTGCTCAATTTTTGTCAATTTTGCCAGGTCGCGATGGATCTACTTTTTTTTCCGTATATTAACCTGTTTGGATGCTAGAAAACCCCTCAGAACATGGCTCGTTTGGAGTGGGTTAGGGTTAGCAAATTATTTCAGTGACAAATGATACAAGCTATCTGATTGGTTAAGAGAAAATTATTTCAGTGACAAATGATACAAGCTATCTGATTGGCTAAGAGAAAAATATTACAAATGAAACGAGCCATCTGATTGGCTAAGAGCAAATTATTTCACTGACAAATGAAACGAGCTATCTGATTGGCTAAGAGCAAATTGCCCTAACCCGAGTGGGGAAAAATTCGATGGATGCTACTTCTAGCATCCATCGAACACGAACACGGCTGGTTTGGGGGTATTGGGCTTCATTTTGGAAAATACTTATTTTGCTCAATTTTTGTCAATTTTGCCAGGTCGCGATGGATCTACTTTTTTTCCGTATATTAACCTGTTTGGATGCTAGAAAACCCCTCAGAACATGGCTCGTTTGGAGTGGGTTAGGGTTAGCAAATTATTTCAGTGACAAATGATACAAGCTATCTGATTGGCTAAGAGAAAATTGTTTCACTGACAAATGATACAAGCTATCTGATTGGTTAAGAGAAAAATATTACAAAAGAAACGAACCATCTGATTGGCTAAGAGCAAATAATTTCACTGACAAATGAAACGAGCTATCTGATTGGCTAAGAGCAAATTGCCCTAACCCGAGTGGGGAAAAATTCGATGGATGCTACTTCTAGCATCCATCGAACACGAACACGGGAGGTTTGGGGGTATTGTGCTTCATTTTCGAAAATACTTATTTTGCTCAATTTTGGTCAATTTTGCAAGGTCGTGATGGATCTACTTTATTTTCCGTATATTAACCTGTTTGGATGCTAGAAAACACCTCACAACATGGCTCGTTTGGAGTGGGTTAGGGTTAGCAAATTATTTCATTGACAAATGATACAAGCTATCTGATTGGCTAAGAGAAAAATATTACAAATGAAACGAGCCATCTGATTGGCTAAGAGCAAATTATTTCACTGACAAATGAAACGAGCTATCTGATTGGCTAAGAGCAAATTGCCCTAACCCGAGTGGGGAAAAATTCGATGGATGCTACTTCTAGCATCCATCGAACACGAACACGGCTGGTTTGGGGGTATTGGGCTTCATTTTGGAAAATACTTATTTTGCTCAATTTTTGTCAATTTTGCCAGGTCGCGATGGATCTACTTTTTTTCCGTATATTAACCTGTTTGGATGCTAGAAGATTCCTCAGAACATGGCTCGTTTGGGGGTATTGGGCTTCATTTTGGAAAATACTTATTTTGCTCAATTTTGGTCAATTTTGCAAGGTCGTGATGGATCTACTTTATTTTCCGTATATTAACCTGTTTGGATGCTAGAAAACACCTCAGAACATGGCTCGTTTGGAGTGGGTTAGGGTTAGCAAATTATTTCAGTGACAAATGATACAAGCTATCTGATTGGCTAAGAGAAAAATATTACAAATGAAACGAGCCATCTGATTGGCTAAGAGCAAATTATTTCACTGACAAATGAAACGAGCTATCTGATTGGCTAAGAGCAAATTGCCCTAACCCGAGTGGGGAAAAATTCGATGGATGCTACTTCTAGCATCCATCGAACACGATTACGGCTGGTTTGGGGGTATTGGGCTTCATTTTGGAAAATACTTATTTTGCTCAATTTTTGTCAATTTTGCCAGGTCGCGATGGATCTACTTTTTTTTCCGTATATTAACCTGTTTGGATGCTAGAAAACCCCTCAGAACATGGCTCGTTTGGAGTGGGTTAGGGTTAGCAAATTATTTCAGTGACAAATGATACAAGCTATCTGATTGGTTAAGAGAAAATTGTTTCACTGACAAATGATACAAGCTATCTGATTGGTTAAGAGAAAAATATTACAAAAGAAACGAACCATCTGATTGGCTAAGAGCAAATAATTTCACTGACAAATGAAACGAGCTATCTGATTGGCTAAGAGCAAATTGCCCTAACCCGAGTGGGGAAAAATTCGATGGATGCTACTTCTAGCATCCATCGAACACGAACACGGCTGGTTTGGGGGTATTGGGCTTCATTTTGGAAAATACTTATTTTGCTCAATTTTTGTCAATTTTGCCAGGTCGCGATGGATCTACTTTTTTTCCGTATATTAACCTGTTTGGATGCTAGAAGATTCCTCAGAACATGGCTCGTTTGGGGGTATTGGGCTTCATTTTGGAAAATACTTATTTTGCTCAATTTTGGTCAATTTTGCAAGGTCGTGATGGATCTACTTTATTTTCCGTATATTAACCTGTTTGGATGCTAGAAAACACCTCAGAACATGGCTCGTTTGGAGTGGGTTAGGGTTAGCAAATTATTTCAGTGACAAATGATACAAGCTATCTGATTGGCTAAGAGAAAAATATTACAAATGAAACGAGCCATCTGATTGGCTAAGAGCAAATTATTTCACTGACAAATGAAACGAGCTATCTGATTGGCTAAGAGCAAATTGCCCTAACCCGAGTGGGGAAAAATTCGATGGATGCTACTTCTAGCATCCATCGAACACGATTACGGCTGGTTTGGGGGTATTGGGCTTCATTTTGGAAAATACTTATTTTGCTCAATTTTTGTCAATTTTGCCAGGTCGCGATGGATCTACTTTTTTTTCCGTATATTAACCTGTTTGGATGCTAGAAAACCCCTCAGAACATGGCTCGTTTGGAGTGGGTTAGGGTTAGCAAATTATTTCAGTGACAAATGATACAAGCTATCTGATTGGTTAAGAGAAAATTGTTTCACTGACAAATGATACAAGCTATCTGATTGGTTAAGAGAAAAATATTACAAAAGAAACGAACCATCTGATTGGCTAAGAGCAAATAATTTCACTGACAAATGAAACGAGCTATCTGATTGGCTAAGAGCAAATTGCCCTAACCCGAGTGGGGAAAAATTCGATGGATGCTACTTCTAGCATCCATCGAACACGAACACGGCTGGTTTGGGGGTATTGGGCTTCCTTTTGGAAAATACTTAATTTGCTCAATTTTTGTCAATTTTGCCAGGTCGCGATGGATCTACTTTTTTTTCCATATATTAACCTGTTTGGATGCTAGAAAACCCCTCAGAACATGGCTCGTTTGGAGTGGGTTAGGGTTAGCAAATTATTTCAGTGACAAATGATACAAGCTATCTGATTGGCTAAGAGAAAATTGTTTCACTGACAAATGATACAAGCTATCTGATTGGTTAAGAGAAAAATATTACAAATGAAACGAACCATCTGATTGGCTAAGAGCAAATAATTTCACTGACAAATGAAACGAGCTATCTGATTGGCTAAGAGCAAATTGCCCTAACCCGAGTGGGGAAAAATTCGATGGATGCTACTTCTAGCATCCATCGAACACGAACACGGCTGGTTTGGGGGTATTGGGCTTCATTTTGGAAAATACTTATTTTGCTCAATTTTTGTCAATTTTGCCAGGTCGCGATGGCTCTACTTTATTTCCGTATATTAACATGTTTGGATGCTAGAAGATTCCTCAGAACATGGCTCGTTTGGGGGTATTGGGCTTCATTTTGGAAAATACTTATTTTGCTCAATTTTTGTCAATTTTGCCAGGTCGCGATGGATCTACTTTTTTTTCCGTATATCACTGTTTGGATGCTAGAAAACCCCTCAGAACATGGCTCGTTTGGAGTGGGTTAGGGTTAGCAAATTATTTCAGTGACAAATGATACAAGCTATCTGATTGGCTAAGAGAAAATTGTTTCACTGACAAATAATACAAGCTATCTGATTGGCTATAGAAAAATATTACAAATGAAACGAACCATCTGATTGGCTAAGAGCAAATAATTTCACTGACAAATAAAACGAGCTATCTGATTGGCTAAGAGCAAATTGCCCTAACCCGAGTGGGGAAAAATTCGATGGATGCTACTTCTAGCATCCATCGAACACGAACACGGCTGGTTTGGGGGTATTGGGCTTCCTTTTGGAAAATACTTATTTTGCTCAATTTTTGTCAATTTTGCCAGGTCGCGATGGATCTACTTTTTTTTTCCGTATATTAACCTGTTTGGATGCTAGAAAACCCCTCAGAACATGGCTCGTTTGGAGTGGGTTAGGGTTAGCAAATTATTTCAGTGACAAATGATACAAGCTATCTGATTGGTTAAGAGAAAATTGTTTCACTGACAAATGATACAAGCTATCTGATTGGTTAAGAGAAAAATATTACAAAAGAAACGAACCATCTGATTGGCTAAGAGCAAATAATTTCACTGACAAATGAAACGAGCTATCTGATTGGCTAAGAGCAAATTGCCCTAACCCGAGTGGGGAAAAATACGATGGATGCTACTTCTAGCATCCATCGAACACGAACACGGCTGGTTTGGGGGTATTGGGCTTCATTTTGGAAAATACTTAATTTGCTCAATTTTTGTCAATTTTGCCAGGTCGCGATGGCTCTACTTTATTTCCGTATATTAACCTGTTTGGATGCTAGAAGATTCCTCAGAACATGGCTCGTTTGGGGGTATTGGGCTTCATTTTGGAAAATACTTATTTTGCTCAATTTTGGTCAATTTTGCAAGGTCGTGATGGATCTACTTTATTTTCCGTATATTAACCTGTTTGGATGCTAGAAAACACCTCAGAACATGGCTCGTTTGGAGTGGGTTAGGGTTAGCAAATTATTTCAGTGACAAATGATACAAGCTATCTGATTGGCTAAGAGAAAAATATTACAAATGAAACGAGCCATCTGATTGGCTAAGAGCAAATTATTTCACTGACAAATGAAACGAGCTATCTGATTGGCTAAGAGCAAATTGCCCTAACCCGAGTGGGGAAAAATTCGATGGATGCTACTTCTAGCATCCATCGAACACGATTACGGCTGGTTTGGGGGTATTGGGCTTCATTTTGGAAAATACTTATTTTGCTCAATTTTTGTCAATTTTGCCAGGTCGCGATGGATCTACTTTTTTTTCCGTATATTAACCTGTTTGGATGCTAGAAAACCCCTCAGAACATGGCTCGTTTGGAGTGGGTTAGGGTTAGCAAATTATTTCAGTGACAAATGATACAAGCTATCTGATTGGTTAAGAGAAAATTGTTTCACTGACAAATGATACAAGCTATCTGATTGGTTAAGAGAAAAATATTACAAAAGAAACGAACCATCTGATTGGCTAAGAGCAAATAATTTCACTGACAAATGAAACGAGCTATCTGATTGGCTAAGAGCAAATTGCCCTAACCCGAGTGGGGAAAAATTCGATGGATGCTACTTCTAGCATCCATCGAACACGAACACGGCTGGTTTGGGGGTATTGGGCTTCCTTTTGGAAAATACTTAATTTGCTCAATTTTTGTCAATTTTGCCAGGTCGCGATGGATCTACTTTTTTTTCCATATATTAACCTGTTTGGATGCTAGAAAACCCCTCAGAACATGGCTCGTTTGGAGTGGGTTAGGGTAAGCAAATTATTTCAGTGACAAATAATACAAGCTATCTGATTGGCTAAGAGAAAATTGTTTCACTGACAAATGATACAAGCTATCTGATTGGTTAAGAGAAAAATATTACAAATGAAACGAACCATCTGATTGGCTAAGAGCAAATAATTTCACTGACAAATGAAACGAGCTATCTGATTGGCTAAGAGCAAATTGCCCTAACCCGAGTGGGGAAAAATTCGATGGATGCTACTTCTAGCATCCATCGAACACGAACACGGCTGGTTTGGGGGTATTGGGCTTCATTTTGGAAAATACTTATTTTGCTCAATTTTTGTCAATTTTGCCAGGTCGCGATGGCTCTACTTTATTTCCGTATATTAACATGTTTGGATGCTAGAAGATTCCTCAGAACATGGCTCGTTTGGGGGTATTGGGCTTCATTTTGGAAAATACTTATTTTGCTCAATTTTTGTCAATTTTGCCAGGTCGCGATGGATCTACTTTTTTTTCCGTATATCACTGTTTGGATGCTAGAAAACCCCTCAGAACATGGCTCGTTTTGGAGTGGGTTAGGGTTAGCAAATTATTTCAGTGACAAATGATACAAGCTATCTGATTGGCTAAGAGAAAATTGTTTCACTGACAAATGATACAAGCTATCTGATTGGTTAAGAGAAAAATATTACAAATGAAACGAACCATCTGATTGGCTAAGAGCAAATAATTTCACTGACAAATGAAACGAGCTATCTGATTGGCTAAGAGCAAATTGCCCTAACCCGAGTGGGGAAAAATTCGATGGATGCTACTTCTAGCATCCATCGAACACGAACACGGCTGGTTTGGGGGTATTGGGCTTCATTTTGGAAAATACTTATTTTGCTCAATTTTTGTCAATTTTGCCAGGTCGCGATGGCTCTACTTTATTTCCGTATATTAACATGTTTGGATGCTAGAAGATTCCTCAGAACATGGCTCGTTTGGGGGTATTGGGCTTCATTTTGGAAAATACTTATTTTGCTCAATTTTTGTCAATTTTGCCAGGTCGCGATGGATCTACTTTTTTTTCCGTATATCACTGTTTGGATGCTAGAAAACCCCTCAGAACATGGCTCGTTTGGAGTGGGTTAGGGTTAGCAAATTATTTCAGTGACAAATGATACAAGCTATCTGATTGGCTAAGAGAAAATTGTTTCACTGACAAATAATACAAGCTATCTGATTGGCTATAGAAAAATATTACAAATGAAACGAACCATCTGATTGGCTAAGAGCAAATAATTTCACTGACAAATAAAACGAGCTATCTGATTGGCTAAGAGCAAATTGCCCTAACCCGAGTGGGGAAAAATTCGATGGATGCTACTTCTAGCATCCATCGAACACGAACACGGCTGGTTTGGGGGTATTGGGCTTCCTTTTGGAAAATACTTATTTTGCTCAATTTTTGTCAATTTTGCCAGGTCGCGATGGATCTACTTTTTTTTTCCGTATATTAACCTGTTTGGATGCTAGAAAACCCCTCAGAACATGGCTCGTTTGGAGTGGGTTAGGGTTAGCAAATTATTTCAGTGACAAATGATACAAGCTATCTGATTGGTTAAGAGAAAATTGTTTCACTGACAAATGATACAAGCTATCTGATTGGTTAAGAGAAAAATATTACAAAAGAAACGAACCATCTGATTGGCTAAGAGCAAATAATTTCACTGACAAATGAAACGAGCTATCTGATTGGCTAAGAGCAAATTGCCCTAACCCGAGTGGGGAAAAATACGATGGATGCTACTTCTAGCATCCATCGAACACGAACACGGCTGGTTTGGGGGTATTGGGCTTCATTTTGGAAAATACTTAATTTGCTCAATTTTTGTCAATTTTGCCAGGTCGCGATGGCTCTACTTTATTTCCGTATATTAACCTGTTTGGATGCTAGAAGATTCCTCAGAACATGGCTCGTTTGGGGGTATTGGGCTTCATTTTGGAAAATACTTATTTTGCTCAATTTTGGTCAATTTTGCAAGGTCGTGATGGATCTACTTTATTTTCCGTATATTAACCTGTTTGGATGCTAGAAAACACCTCAGAACATGGCTCGTTTGGAGTGGGTTAGGGTTAGCAAATTATTTCAGTGACAAATGATACAAGCTATCTGATTGGCTAAGAGAAAAATATTACAAATGAAACGAGCCATCTGATTGGCTAAGAGCAAATTATTTCACTGACAAATGAAACGAGCTATCTGATTGGCTAAGAGCAAATTGCCCTAACCCGAGTGGGGAAAAATTCGATGGATGCTACTTCTAGCATCCATCGAACACGATTACGGCTGGTTTGGGGGTATTGGGCTTCATTTTGGAAAATACTTATTTTGCTCAATTTTTGTCAATTTTGCCAGGTCGCGATGGATCTACTTTTTTTTCCGTATATTAACCTGTTTGGATGCTAGAAAACCCCTCAGAACATGGCTCGTTTGGAGTGGGTTAGGGTTAGCAAATTATTTCAGTGACAAATGATACAAGCTATCTGATTGGTTAAGAGAAAATTGTTTCACTGACAAATGATACAAGCTATCTGATTGGTTAAGAGAAAAATATTACAAAAGAAACGAACCATCTGATTGGCTAAGAGCAAATAATTTCACTGACAAATGAAACGAGCTATCTGATTGGCTAAGAGCAAATTGCCCTAACCCGAGTGGGGAAAAATTCGATGGATGCTACTTCTAGCATCCATCGAACACGAACACGGCTGGTTTGGGGGTATTGGGCTTCCTTTTGGAAAATACTTAATTTGCTCAATTTTTGTCAATTTTGCCAGGTCGCGATGGATCTACTTTTTTTTCCATATATTAACCTGTTTGGATGCTAGAAAACCCCTCAGAACATGGCTCGTTTGGAGTGGGTTAGGGTAAGCAAATTATTTCAGTGACAAATAATACAAGCTATCTGATTGGCTAAGAGAAAATTGTTTCACTGACAAATGATACAAGCTATCTGATTGGTTAAGAGAAAAATATTACAAATGAAACGAACCATCTGATTGGCTAAGAGCAAATAATTTCACTGACAAATGAAACGAGCTATCTGATTGGCTAAGAGCAAATTGCCCTAACCCGAGTGGGGAAAAATTCGATGGATGCTACTTCTAGCATCCATCGAACACGAACACGGCTGGTTTGGGGGTATTGGGCTTCATTTTGGAAAATACTTATTTTGCTCAATTTTTGTCAATTTTGCCAGGTCGCGATGGCTCTACTTTATTTCCGTATATTAACATGTTTGGATGCTAGAAGATTCCTCAGAACATGGCTCGTTTGGGGGTATTGGGCTTCATTTTGGAAAATACTTATTTTGCTCAATTTTTGTCAATTTTGCCAGGTCGCGATGGATCTACTTTTTTTTCCGTATATCACTGTTTGGATGCTAGAAAACCCCTCAGAACATGGCTCGTTTTGGAGTGGGTTAGGGTTAGCAAATTATTTCAGTGACAAATGATACAAGCTATCTGATTGGCTAAGAGAAAATTGTTTCACTGACAAATAATACAAGCTATCTGATTGGCTAAGAGAAAAATATTACAAATGAAACGAACCATCTGATTGGCTAAGAGCAAATAATTTCACTGACAAATAAAACGAGCTATCTGATTGGCTAAGAGCAAATTGCCCTAACCCGAGTGGGGAAAAATTCGATGGATGCTACTTCTAGCATCCATCGAACACGAACACGGCTGGTTTGGGGGTATTGGGCTTCCTTTTGGAAAATACTTATTTTGCTCAATTTTTGTCAATTTTGCCAGGTCGCGATGGATCTACTTTTTTTTTCCGTATATTAACCTGTTTGGATGCTAGAAAACCCCTCAGAACATGGCTCGTTTGGAGTGGGTTAGGGTTAGCAAATTATTTCAGTGACAAATGATACAAGCTATCTGATTGGCTAAGAGAAAATTGTTTCACTGACAAATGATACAAGCTATCTGATTGGTTAAGAGAAAAATATTACAAATGAAACGAACCATCTGATTGGCTAAGAGCAAATAATTTCACTGACAAATGAAACGAGCTATCTGATTGGCTAAGAGCAAATTGCCCTAACCCGAGTGGGGAAAAATTCGATGGATGCTACTTCTAGCATCCATCGAACACGAACACGGCTGGTTTGGGGGTATTGGGCTTCATTTTGGAAAATACTTATTTTGCTCAATTTTTGTCAATTTTGCCAGGTCGCGATGGCTCTACTTTATTTCCGTATATTAACATGTTTGGATGCTAGAAGATTCCTCAGAACATGGCTCGTTTGGGGGTATTGGGCTTCATTTTGGAAAATACTTATTTTGCTCAATTTTTGTCAATTTTGCCAGGTCGCGATGGATCTACTTTTTTTTCCGTATATCACTGTTTGGATGCTAGAAAACCCCTCAGAACATGGCTCGTTTGGAGTGGGTTAGGGTTAGCAAATTATTTCAGTGACAAATGATACAAGCTATCTGATTGGCTAAGAGAAAATTGTTTCACTGACAAATAATACAAGCTATCTGATTGGCTAAGAGAAAAATATTACAAATGAAACGAACCATCTGATTGGCTAAGAGCAAATAATTTCACTGACAAATAAAACGAGCTATCTGATTGGCTAAGAGCAAATTGCCCTAACCCGAGTGGGGAAAAATTCGATGGATGCTACTTCTAGCATCCATCGAACACGAACACGGCTGGTTTGGGGGTATTGGGCTTCCTTTTGGAAAATACTTATTTTGCTCAATTTTTGTCAATTTTCCAGGTCGCGATGGATCTACTTTTTTTTCCGTATATTAACCTGTTTGGATGCTAGAAAACCCCTCAGAACATGGCTCGTTTGGAGTGGGTTAGGGTTAGCAAATTATTTCAGTGACAAATGATACAAGCTATCTGATTGGCTAAGAGAAAATTGTTTCACTGACAAATGATACAAGCTATCTGATTGGTTAAGAGAAAAATATTACAAATGAAACGAACCATCTGATTGGCTAAGAGCAAATAATTTCACTGACAAATGAAACGAGCTATCTGATTGGCTAAGAGCAAATTGCCCTAACCCGAGTGGGGAAAAATTCGATGGATGCTACTTCTAGCATCCATCGAACACGAACACGGCTGGTTTGGGGGTATTGGGCTTCATTTTGGAAAATACTTATTTTGCTCAATTTTTGTCAATTTTGCCAGGTCGCGATGGCTCTACTTTATTTCCGTATATTAACATGTTTGGATGCTAGAAGATTCCTCAGAACATGGCTCGTTTGGGGGTATTGGGCTTCATTTTGGAAAATACTTATTTTGCTCAATTTTTGTCAATTTTGCCAGGTCGCGATGGATCTACTTTTTTTTCCGTATATCACTGTTTGGATGCTAGAAAACCCCTCAGAACATGGCTCGTTTGGAGTGGGTTAGGGTTAGCAAATTATTTCAGTGACAAATGATACAAGCTATCTGATTGGCTAAGAGAAAATTGTTTCACTGACAAATAATACAAGCTATCTGATTGGCTAAGAGAAAAATATTACAAATGAAACGAACCATCTGATTGGCTAAGAGCAAATAATTTCACTGACAAATGAAACGAGCTATCTGATTGGCTAAGAGCAAATTAACCTGTTTGGATGCTAGAAAACACCTCAGAACATGGCTCGTTTGGAGTGGGTTAGGGTTAGCAAATTATTTCAGTGACAAATGATACAAGCTATCTGATTGGCTAAGAGAAAAATATTACAAATGAAACGAGCCATCTGATTGGCTAAGAGCAAATTATTTCACTGACAAATGAAACGAGCTATCTGATTGGCTAAGAGCAAATTGCCCTAACCCGAGTGGGGAAAAATTCGATGGATGCTACTTCTAGCATCCATCGAACACGATTACGGCTGGTTTGGGGGTATTGGGCTTCATTTTGGAAAATACTTATTTTGCTCAATTTTTGTCAATTTTGCCAGGTCGCGATGGATCTACTTTTTTTTCCGTATATTAACCTGTTTGGATGCTAGAAAACCCCTCAGAACATGGCTCGTTTGGAGTGGGTTAGGGTTAGCAAATTATTTCAGTGACAAATGATACAAGCTATCTGATTGGTTAAGAGAAAATTGTTTCACTGACAAATGATACAAGCTATCTGATTGGTTAAGAGAAAAATATTACAAAAGAAACGAACCATCTGATTGGCTAAGAGCAAATAATTTCACTGACAAATGAAACGAGCTATCTGATTGGCTAAGAGCAAATTGCCCTAACCCGAGTGGGGAAAAATTCGATGGATGCTACTTCTAGCATCCATCGAACACGAACACGGCTGGTTTGGGGGTATTGGGCTTCCTTTTGGAAAATACTTAATTTGCTCAATTTTTGTCAATTTTGCCAGGTCGCGATGGATCTACTTTTTTTTCCATATATTAACCTGTTTGGATGCTAGAAAACCCCTCAGAACATGGCTCGTTTGGAGTGGGTTAGGGTTAGCAAATTATTTCAGTGACAAATGATACAAGCTATCTGATTGGCTAAGAGAAAATTGTTTCACTGACAAATGATACAAGCTATCTGATTGGTTAAGAGAAAAATATTACAAATGAAACGAACCATCTGATTGGCTAAGAGCAAATAATTTCACTGACAAATGAAACGAGCTATCTGATTGGCTAAGAGCAAATTGCCCTAACCCGAGTGGGGAAAAATTCGATGGATGCTACTTCTAGCATCCATCGAACACGAACACGGCTGGTTTGGGGGTATTGGGCTTCATTTTGGAAAATACTTATTTTGCTCAATTTTTGTCAATTTTGCCAGGTCGCGATGGCTCTACTTTATTTCCGTATATTAACATGTTTGGATGCTAGAAGATTCCTCAGAACATGGCTCGTTTGGGGGTATTGGGCTTCATTTTGGAAAATACTTATTTTGCTCAATTTTTGTCAATTTTGCCAGGTCGCGATGGATCTACTTTTTTTTCCGTATATCACTGTTTGGATGCTAGAAAACCCCTCAGAACATGGCTCGTTTGGAGTGGGTTAGGGTTAGCAAATTATTTCAGTGACAAATGATACAAGCTATCTGATTGGCTAAGAGAAAATTGTTTCACTGACAAATAATACAAGCTATCTGATTGGCTATAGAAAAATATTACAAATGAAACGAACCATCTGATTGGCTAAGAGCAAATAATTTCACTGACAAATAAAACGAGCTATCTGATTGGCTAAGAGCAAATTGCCCTAACCCGAGTGGGGAAAAATTCGATGGATGCTACTTCTAGCATCCATCGAACACGAACACGGCTGGTTTGGGGGTATTGGGCTTCCTTTTGGAAAATACTTATTTTGCTCAATTTTTGTCAATTTTGCCAGGTCGCGATGGATCTACTTTTTTTTTCCGTATATTAACCTGTTTGGATGCTAGAAAACCCCTCAGAACATGGTTCGTTTGGAGTGGGTTAGGGTTAGCAAATTATTTCAGTGACAAATGATACAAGCTATCTGATTGGTTAAGAGAAAATTGTTTCACTGACAAATGATACAAGCTATCTGATTGGTTAAGAGAAAAATATTACAAAAGAAACGAACCATCTGATTGGCTAAGAGCAAATAATTTCACTGACAAATGAAACGAGCTATCTGATTGGCTAAGAGCAAATTGCCCTAACCCGAGTGGGGAAAAATTCGATGGATGCTACTTCTAGCATCCATCGAACACGAACACGGCTGGTTTGGGGGTATTGGGCTTCATTTTGGAAAATACTTAATTTGCTCAATTTTTGTCAATTTTGCCAGGTCGCGATGGCTCTACTTTATTTCCGTATATTAACCTGTTTGGATGCTAGAAGATTCCTCAGAACATGGCTCGTTTGGGGGTATTGGGCTTCATTTTGGAAAATACTTATTTTGCTCAATTTTGGTCAATTTTGCAAGGTCGTGATGGATCTACTTTATTTTCCGTATATTAACCTGTTTGGATGCTAGAAAACACCTCAGAACATGGCTCGTTTGGAGTGGGTTAGGGTTAGCAAATTATTTCAGTGACAAATGATACAAGCTATCTGATTGGCTAAGAGAAAAATATTACAAATGAAACGAGCCATCTGATTGGCTAAGAGCAAATTATTTCACTGACAAATGAAACGAGCTATCTGATTGGCTAAGAGCAAATTGCCCTAACCCGAGTGGGGAAAAATTCGATGGATGCTACTTCTAGCATCCATCGAACACGATTACGGCTGGTTTGGGGGTATTGGGCTTCATTTTGGAAAATACTTATTTTGCTCAATTTTTGTCAATTTTGCCAGGTCGCGATGGATCTACTTTTTTTTCCGTATATTAACCTGTTTGGATGCTAGAAAACCCCTCAGAACATGGCTCGTTTGGAGTGGGTTAGGGTTAGCAAATTATTTCAGTGACAAATGATACAAGCTATCTGATTGGTTAAGAGAAAATTGTTTCACTGACAAATGATACAAGCTATCTGATTGGTTAAGAGAAAAATATTACAAAAGAAACGAACCATCTGATTGGCTAAGAGCAAATAATTTCACTGACAAATGAAACGAGCTATCTGATTGGCTAAGAGCAAATTGCCCTAACCCGAGTGGGGAAAAATTCGATGGATGCTACTTCTAGCATCCATCGAACACGAACACGGCTGGTTTGGGGGTATTGGGCTTCCTTTTGGAAAATACTTAATTTGCTCAATTTTTGTCAATTTTGCCAGGTCGCGATGGATCTACTTTTTTTTCCATATATTAACCTGTTTGGATGCTAGAAAACCCCTCAGAACATGGCTCGTTTGGAGTGGGTTAGGGTAAGCAAATTATTTCAGTGACAAATAATACAAGCTATCTGATTGGCTAAGAGAAAATTGTTTCACTGACAAATGATACAAGCTATCTGATTGGTTAAGAGAAAAATATTACAAATGAAACGAACCATCTGATTGGCTAAGAGCAAATAATTTCACTGACAAATGAAACGAGCTATCTGATTGGCTAAGAGCAAATTGCCCTAACCCGAGTGGGGAAAAATTCGATGGATGCTACTTCTAGCATCCATCGAACACGAACACGGCTGGTTTGGGGGTATTGGGCTTCATTTTGGAAAATACTTATTTTGCTCAATTTTTGTCAATTTTGCCAGGTCGCGATGGCTCTACTTTATTTCCGTATATTAACATGTTTGGATGCTAGAAGATTCCTCAGAACATGGCTCGTTTGGGGGTATTGGGCTTCATTTTGGAAAATACTTATTTTGCTCAATTTTTGTCAATTTTGCCAGGTCGCGATGGATCTACTTTTTTTTCCGTATATCACTGTTTGGATGCTAGAAAACCCCTCAGAACATGGCTCGTTTGGAGTGGGTTAGGGTTAGCAAATTATTTCAGTGACAAATGATACAAGCTATCTGATTGGCTAAGAGAAAATTGTTTCACTGACAAATAATACAAGCTATCTGATTGGCTAAGAGAAAAATATTACAAATGAAACGAACCATCTGATTGGCTAAGAGCAAATAATTTCACTGACAAATAAAACGAGCTATCTGATTGGCTAAGAGCAAATTGCCCTAACCCGAGTGGGGAAAAATTCGATGGATGCTACTTCTAGCATCCATCGAACACGAACACGGCTGGTTTGGGGGTATTGGGCTTCCTTTTGGAAAATACTTATTTTGCTCAATTTTTGTCAATTTTGCCAGGTCGCAATGGATCTACTTTTTTTTTCCGTATATTAACCTGTTTGGATGCTAGAAAACCCCTCAGAACATGGCTCGTTTGGAGTGGGTTAGGGTTAGCAAATTATTTCAGTGACAAATGATACAAGCTATCTGATTGGCTAAGAGAAAATTGTTTCACTGACAAATGATACAAGCTATCTGATTGGTTAAGAGAAAAATATTACAAATGAAACGAACCATCTGATTGGCTAAGAGCAAATAATTTCACTGACAAATGAAACGAGCTATCTGATTGGCTAAGAGCAAATTGCCCTAACCCGAGTGGGGAAAAATTCGATGGATGCTACTTCTAGCATCCATCGAACACGAACACGGCTGGTTTGGGGGTATTGGGCTTCATTTTGGAAAATACTTATTTTGCTCAATTTTTGTCAATTTTGCCAGGTCGCGATGGCTCTACTTTATTTCCGTATATTAACATGTTTGGATGCTAGAAGATTCCTCAGAACATGGCTCGTTTGGGGGTATTGGGCTTCATTTTGGAAAATACTTATTTTGCTCAATTTTTGTCAATTTTGCCAGGTCGCGATGGATCTACTTTTTTTTCCGTATATCACTGTTTGGATGCTAGAAAACCCCTCAGAACATGGCTCGTTTGGAGTGGGTTAGGGTTAGCAAATTATTTCAGTGACAAATGATACAAGCTATCTGATTGGCTAAGAGAAAATTGTTTCACTGACAAATAATACAAGCTATCTGATTGGCTAAGAGAAAAATATTACAAATGAAACGAACCATCTGATTGGCTAAGAGCAAATAATTTCACTGACAAATAAAACGAGCTATCTGATTGGCTAAGAGCAAATTGCCCTAACCCGAGTGGGGAAAAATTCGATGGATGCTACTTCTAGCATCCATCGAACACGAACACGGCTGGTTTGGGGGTATTGGGCTTCCTTTTGGAAAATACTTATTTTGCTCAATTTTTGTCAATTTTCCAGGTCGCGATGGATCTACTTTTTTTTCCGTATATTAACCTGTTTGGATGCTAGAAAACCCCTCAGAACATGGCTCGTTTGGAGTGGGTTAGGGTTAGCAAATTATTTCAGTGACAAATGATACAAGCTATCTGATTGGCTAAGAGAAAATTGTTTCACTGACAAATGATACAAGCTATCTGATTGGTTAAGAGAAAAATATTACAAATGAAACGAACCATCTGATTGGCTAAGAGCAAATAATTTCACTGACAAATGAAACGAGCTATCTGATTGGCTAAGAGCAAATTGCCCTAACCCGAGTGGGGAAAAATTCGATGGATGCTACTTCTAGCATCCATCGAACACGAACACGGCTGGTTTGGGGGTATTGGGCTTCATTTTGGAAAATACTTATTTTGCTCAATTTTTGTCAATTTTGCCAGGTCGCGATGGCTCTACTTTATTTCCGTATATTAACATGTTTGGATGCTAGAAGATTCCTCAGAACATGGCTCGTTTGGGGGTATTGGGCTTCATTTTGGAAAATACTTATTTTGCTCAATTTTTGTCAATTTTGCCAGGTCGCGATGGATCTACTTTTTTTTCCGTATATCACTGTTTGGATGCTAGAAAACCCCTCAGAACATGGCTCGTTTGGAGTGGGTTAGGGTTAGCAAATTATTTCAGTGACAAATGATACAAGCTATCTGATTGGCTAAGAGAAAATTGTTTCACTGACAAATAATACAAGCTATCTGATTGGCTAAGAGAAAAATATTACAAATGAAACGAACCATCTGATTGGCTAAGAGCAAATAATTTCACTGACAAATGAAACGAGCTATCTGATTGGCTAAGAGCAAATTAACCTGTTTGGATGCTAGAAAACACCTCAGAACATGGCTCGTTTGGAGTGGGTTAGGGTTAGCAAATTATTTCAGTGACAAATGATACAAGCTATCTGATTGGCTAAGAGAAAAATATTACAAATGAAACGAGCCATCTGATTGGCTAAGAGCAAATTATTTCACTGACAAATGAAACGAGCTATCTGATTGGCTAAGAGCAAATTGCCCTAACCCGAGTGGGGAAAAATTCGATGGATGCTACTTCTAGCATCCATCGAACACGAACACGGCTGGTTTGGGGGTATTGGGCTTCATTTTGGAAAATACTTATTTTGCTCAATTTTTGTCAATTTTGCCAGGTCGCGATGGATCTACTTTTTTTTCCGTATATTAACCTGTTTGGATGCTAGAAAACCCCTCAGAACATGGCTCGTTTGGAGTGGGTTAGGGTTAGCAAATTATTTCAGTGACAAATGATACAAGCTATCTGATTGGCTAAGAGAAAATTGTTTCACTGACAAATGATACAAGCTATCTGATTGGTTAAGAGAAAAATATTACAAATGAAACGAACCATCTGATTGGCTAAGAGCAAATAATTTCACTGACAAATGAAACGAGCTATCTGATTGGCTAAGAGCAAATTGCCCTAACCCGAGTGGGGAAAAATTCGATGGATGCTACTTCTAGCATCCATCGAACACGAACACGGCTGGTTTGGGGGTATTGGGCTTCATTTTGGAAAATACTTAATTTGCTCAATTTTTGTCAATTTTGCCAGGTCGCGATGGCTCTACTTTATTTCCGTATATTAACCTGTTTGGATGCTAGAAGATTCCTCAGAACATGGCTCGTTTGGGGGTATTGGGCTTCATTTTGGAAAATACTTATTTTGCTCAATTTTGGTCAATTTTGCAAGGTCGTGATGGATCTACTTTATTTTCCGTATATTAACCTGTTTGGATGCTAGAAAACACCTCAGAACATGGCTCGTTTGGAGTGGGTTAGGGTTAGCAAATTATTTCAGTGACAAATGATACAAGCTATCTGATTGGCTAAGAGAAAAATATTACAAATGAAACGAGCCATCTGATTGGCTAAGAGCAAATTATTTCACTGACAAATGAAACGAGCTATCTGATTGGCTAAGAGCAAATTGCCCTAACCCGAGTGGGGAAAAATTCGATGGATGCTACTTCTAGCATCCATCGAACACGATTACGGCTGGTTTGGGGGTATTGGGCTTCATTTTGGAAAATACTTATTTTGCTCAATTTTTGTCAATTTTGCCAGGTCGCGATGGATCTACTTTTTTTTCCGTATATTAACCTGTTTGGATGCTAGAAAACCCCTCAGAACATGGCTCGTTTGGAGTGGGTTAGGGTTAGCAAATTATTTCAGTGACAAATGATACAAGCTATCTGATTGGTTAAGAGAAAATTGTTTCACTGACAAATGATACAAGCTATCTGATTGGTTAAGAGAAAAATATTACAAAAGAAACGAACCATCTGATTGGCTAAGAGCAAATAATTTCACTGACAAATGAAACGAGATATCTGATTGGCTAAGAGCAAATTGCCCTAACCCGAGTGGGGAAAAATTCGATGGATGCTACTTCTAGCATCCATCGAACACGAACACGGCTGGTTTGGGGGTATTGGGCTTCCTTTTGGAAAATACTTAATTTGCTCAATTTTTGTCAATTTTGCCAGGTCGCGATGGATCTACTTTTTTTTCCATATATTAACCTGTTTGGATGCTAGAAAACCCCTCAGAACATGGCTCGTTTGGAGTGGGTTAGGGTTAGCAAATTATTTCAGTGACAAATGATACAAGCTATCTGATTGGCTAAGAGAAAATTGTTTCACTGACAAATGATACAAGCTATCTGATTGGTTAAGAGAAAAATATTACAAATGAAACGAACCATCTGATTGGCTAAGAGCAAATAATTTCACTGACAAATGAAACGAGCTATCTGATTGGCTAAGAGCAAATTGCCCTAACCCGAGTGGGGAAAAATTCGATGGATGCTACTTCTAGCATCCATCGAACACGAACACGGCTGGTTTGGGGGTATTGGGCTTCATTTTGGAAAATACTTATTTTGCTCAATTTTTGTCAATTTTGCCAGGTCGCGATGGCTCTACTTTATTTCCGTATATTAACATGTTTGGATGCTAGAAGATTCCTCAGAACATGGCTCGTTTGGGGGTATTGGGCTTCATTTTGGAAAATACTTATTTTGCTCAATTTTTGTCAATTTTGCCAGGTCGCGATGGATCTACTTTTTTTTCCGTATATCACTGTTTGGATGCTAGAAAACCCCTCAGAACATGGCTCGTTTGGAGTGGGTTAGGGTTAGCAAATTATTTCAGTGACAAATGATACAAGCTATCTGATTGGCTAAGAGAAAATTGTTTCACTGACAAATAATACAAGCTATCTGATTGGCTAAGAGAAAAATATTACAAATGAAACGAACCATCTGATTGGCTAAGAGCAAATAATTTCACTGACAAATAAAACGAGCTATCTGATTGGCTAAGAGCAAATTGCCCTAACCCGAGTGGGGAAAAATTCGATGGATGCTACTTCTAGCATCCATCGAACACGAACACGGCTGGTTTGGGGGTATTGGGCTTCCTTTTGGAAAATACTTATTTTGCTCAATTTTTGTCAATTTTCCAGGTCGCGATGGATCTACTTTTTTTTCCGTATATTAACCTGTTTGGATGCTAGAAAACCCCTCAGAACATGGCTCGTTTGGAGTGGGTTAGGGTTAGCAAATTATTTCAGTGACAAATGATACAAGCTATCTGATTGGCTAAGAGAAAATTGTTTCACTGACAAATGATACAAGCTATCTGATTGGTTAAGAGAAAAATATTACAAATGAAACGAACCATCTGATTGGCTAAGAGCAAATAATTTCACTGACAAATGAAACGAGCTATCTGATTGGCTAAGAGCAAATTGCCCTAACCCGAGTGGGGAAAAATTCGATGGATGCTACTTCTAGCATCCATCGAACACGAACACGGCTGGTTTGGGGGTATTGGGCTTCATTTTGGAAAATACTTATTTTGCTCAATTTTTGTCAATTTTGCCAGGTCGCGATGGCTCTACTTTATTTCCGTATATTAACATGTTTGGATGCTAGAAGATTCCTCAGAACATGGCTCGTTTGGGGGTATTGGGCTTCATTTTGGAAAATACTTATTTTGCTCAATTTTTGTCAATTTTGCCAGGTCGCGATGGATCTACTTTTTTTTTCCGTATATTAACCTGTTTGGATGCTAGAAAACCCCTCAGAACATGGCTCGTTTGGAGTGGGTTAGGGTTAGCAAATTATTTCAGTGACAAATGATACAAGCTATCTGATTGGCTAAGAGAAAATTGTTTCACTGACAAATGATACAAGCTATCTGATTGGTTAAGAGAAAAATATTACAAATGAAACGAACCATCTGATTGGCTAAGAGCAAATAATTTCACTGACAAATGAAACGAGCTATCTGATTGGCTAAGAGCAAATTGCCCTAACCCGAGTGGGGAAAAATTCGATGGATGCTACTTCTAGCATCCATCGAACACGATTACGGCTGGTTTGGGGGTATTGGGCTTCATTTTGGAAAATACTTATTTTGCTCAATTTTTGTCAATTTTGCCAGGTCGCGATGGATCTACTTTTTTTCCGTATATTAACCTGTTTGGATGCTAGAAAACCCCTCAGAACATGGCTCGTTTGGAGTGGGTTAGGGTTAGCAAATTATTTCAGTGACAAATGATACAAGCTATCTGATTGGCTAAGAGAAAATTGTTTCACTGACAAATAATACAAGCTATCTGATTGGCTAAGAGAAAAATATTACAAATGAAACGAACCATCTGATTGGCTAAGAGCAAATAATTTCACTGACAAATGAAACGAGCTATCTGATTGGCTAAGAGCAAATTAACCTGTTTGGATGCTAGAAAACACCTCAGAACATGGCTCGTTTGGAGTGGGTTAGGGTTAGCAAATTATTTCAGTGACAAATGATACAAGCTATCTGATTGGCTAAGAGAAAAATATTACAAATGAAACGAGCCATCTGATTGGCTAAGAGCAAATTATTTCACTGACAAATGAAACGAGCTATCTGATTGGCTAAGAGCAAATTAACCTGTTTGGATGCTAGAAAACACCTCAGAACATGGCTCGTTTGGAGTGGGTTAGGGTTAGCAAATTATTTCAGTGACAAATGATACAAGCTATCTGATTGGCTAAGAGAAAAATATTACAAATGAAACGAGCCATCTGATTGGCTAAGAGCAAATTATTTCACTGACAAATGAAACGAGCTATCTGATTGGCTAAGAGCAAATTGCCCTAACCCGAGTGGGGAAAAATTCGATGGATGCTACTTCTAGCATCCATCGAACACGAACACGGCTGGTTTGGGGGTATTGGGCTTCATTTTGGAAAATACTTATTTTGCTCAATTTTTGTCAATTTTGCCAGGTCGCGATGGATCTACTTTTTTTTCCGTATATTAACCTGTTTGGATGCTAGAAAACCCCTCAGAACATGGCTCGTTTGGAGTGGGTTAGGGTTAGCAAATTATTTCAGTGACAAATGATACAAGCTATCTGATTGGCTAAGAGAAAATTGTTTCACTGACAAATGATACAAGCTATCTGATTGGTTAAGAGAAAAATATTACAAATGAAACGAACCATCTGATTGGCTAAGAGCAAATAATTTCACTGACAAATGAAACGAGCTATCTGATTGGCTAAGAGCAAATTGCCCTAACCCGAGTGGGGAAAAATTCGATGGATGCTACTTCTAGCATCCATCGAACACGAACACGGCTGGTTTGGGGGTATTGGGCTTCATTTTGGAAAATACTTAATTTGCTCAATTTTTGTCAATTTTGCCAGGTCGCGATGGCTCTACTTTATTTCCGTATATTAACCTGTTTGGATGCTAGAAGATTCCTCAGAACATGGCTCGTTTGGGGGTATTGGGCTTCATTTTGGAAAATACTTATTTTGCTCAATTTTGGTCAATTTTGCAAGGTCGTGATTGATCTACTTTATTTTCCGTATATTAACCTGTTTGGATGCTAGAAAACACCTCAGAACATGGCTCGTTTGGAGTGGGTTAGGGTTAGCAAATTATTTCAGTGACAAATGATACAAGCTATCTGATTGGCTAAGAGAAAAATATTACAAATGAAACGAACCATCTGATTGGCTAAGAGCAAATAATTTCACTGACAAATGAAACGAGCTATCTGATTGGCTAAGAGCAAATTATCCTAACCCGAGTGGGGAAAAACTCCAAGGATGCTACTTCTAGCATCCATCGAACACGAACACGGGAGGTTTGGGGGTATTGTGCTTCATTTTCGAAAATACTTATTTTGCTCAATTTTGGTCAATTTTGCAAGGTCGTGATGGATCTACTTCATTTTCCGTATATTAACCTGTTTGGATGCTAGAAAACACCTCAGAACATGGCTCGTTTGGAGTGGGTTAGGGTTAGCAAATTATTTCATTGACAAATGATACAAGCTATCTGATTGGCTAAGAGAAAAATATTACAAATGAAACGAGCCATCTGATTGGCTAAGAGCAAATTATTTCACTGACAAATGAAACGAGCTATCTGATTGGCTAAGAGCAAATTGCCCTAACCCGAGTGGGGAAAAATTCGATGGATGCTACTTCTAGCATCCATCGAACACGAACACGGCTGGTTTGGGGGTATTGGGCTTCATTTTGGAAAATACTTATTTTGCTCAATTTCTGTCAATTTTGCCAGGTCGCGATGGATCTACTTTTTTTTTCCGTATATTAACCTGTTTGGATGCTAGAAAACCCCTCAGAACATGGCTCGTTTGGAGTGGGTTAGGGTTAGCAAATTATTTCAGTGACAAATGATACAAGCTATCTGATTGGCTAAGAGAAAATTGTTTCACTGACAAATGATACAAGCTATCTAATTGGTTAAGAGAAAAATATTACAGGGAAACGAACCATCTGATTGGCTAAGAGAAAATTGTTTCACTGACAAATAATACAAGCTATCTGATTGGCTAAGAGAAAAATATTACAAATGAAACGAACCATCTGATTGGCTAAGAGCAAATAATTTCACTGACAAATGAAACGAGCTATCTGATTGGCTAAGAGCAAATTGCCCTAACCCGAGTGGGGAAAAATTCGATGGATGCTACTTCTAGCATCCATCGAACACGAACACGGCTGGTTTGGGGGTATTGGGCTTCCTTTTGGAAAATACTTATTTTGCTCAATTTTTGTCAATTTTGCCAGGTCGCGATGGATCTACTTTTTTTCCGTATATTAACCTGTTTGGATGCTAGAAAACCCCTCAGAACATGGCTCGTTTGGAGTGGGTTAGGGTTAGCAAATTATTTCAGTGACAAATGATACAAGCTATCTGATTGGCTAAGAGAAAATTGTTTCACTGACAAATGATACAAGCTATCTGATTGGTTAAGAGAAAAATATTACAAATGAAACGAACCATCTGATTGGCTAAGAGCAAATAATTTCACTGACAAATGAAACGAGCTATCTGATTGGCTAAGAGCAAATTGCCCTAACCCGAGTGGGGAAAAATTCGATGGATGCTACTTCTAGCATCCATCGAACACGAACACGGCTGGTTTGGGGGTATTGGGCTTCATTTTGGAAAATACTTATTTTGCTCAATTTTTGTCAATTTTGCCAGGTCGCGATGGCTCTACTTTATTTCCGTATATTAACATGTTTGGATGCTAGAAGATTCCTCAGAACATGGCTCGTTTGGGGGTATTGGGCTTCATTTTGGAAAATACTTATTTTGCTCAATTTTTGTCAATTTTGCCAGGTCGCGATGGATCTACTTTTTTTTCCGTATATCACTGTTTGGATGCTAGAAAACCCCTCAGAACATGGCTCGTTTGGAGTGGGTTAGGGTTAGCAAATTATTTCAGTGACAAATGATACAAGCTATCTGATTGGCTAAGAGAAAATTGTTTCACTGACAAATAATACAAGCTATCTGATTGGCTAAGAGAAAAATATTACAAATGAAACGAACCATCTGATTGGCTAAGAGCAAATAATTTCACTGACAAATGAAACGAGCTATCTGATTGGCTAAGAGCAAATTAACCTGTTTGGATGCTAGAAAACACCTCAGAACATGGCTCGTTTGGAGTGGGTTAGGGTTAGCAAATTATTTCAGTGACAAATGATACAAGCTATCTGATTGGCTAAGAGAAAAATATTACAAATGAAACGAGCCATCTGATTGGCTAAGAGCAAATTATTTCACTGACAAATGAAACGAGCTATCTGATTGGCTAAGAGCAAATTGCCCTAACCCGAGTGGGGAAAAATTCGATGGATGCTACTTCTAGCATCCATCGAACACGAACACGGCTGGTTTGGGGGTATTGGGCTTCATTTTGGAAAATACTTATTTTGCTCAATTTTTGTCAATTTTGCCAGGTCGCGATGGATCTACTTTTTTTTCCGTATATTAACCTGTTTGGATGCTAGAAAACCCCTCAGAACATGGCTCGTTTGGAGTGGGTTAGGGTTAGCAAATTATTTCAGTGACAAATGATACAAGCTATCTGATTGGCTAAGAGAAAATTGTTTCACTGACAAATGATACAAGCTATCTGATTGGTTAAGAGAAAAATATTACAAATGAAACGAACCATCTGATTGGCTAAGAGCAAATAATTTCACTGACAAATGAAACGAGCTATCTGATTGGCTAAGAGCAAATTGCCCTAACCCGAGTGGGGAAAAATTCGATGGATGCTACTTCTAGCATCCATCGAACACGAACACGGCTGGTTTGGGGGTATTGGGCTTCATTTTGGAAAATACTTATTTTGCTCAATTTTTGTCAATTTTGCCAGGTTGCGATGGCTCTACTTTATTTCCGTATATTAACATGGTTGGATGCTAGAAGATTCCTCAGAACATGGCTCGTTTGGGGGTATTGGGCTTCATTTTGGAAAATACTTATTTTGCTCAATTTTTGTCAATTTTGCCAGGTCGCGATGGATCTACTTTTTTTTCCGTATATTAACCTGTTTGGATGCTAGAAAACCCCTCAGAACATGGCTCGTTTGGAGTGGGTTAGGGTTAGCAAATTATTTCAGTGACAAATGATACAAGCTATCTGATTGGCTAAGAGAAAATTGTTTCACTGACAAATAATACAAGCTATCTGATTGGCTAAGAGAAAAATATTACAAATGAAACGAACCATCTGATTGGCTAAGAGCAAATAATTTCACTGACAAATGAAACGAGCTATCTGATTGGCTAAGAGCAAATTATCCTAACCCGAGTGGGGAAAAACTCCAAGGATGCTACTTCTAGCATCCATCGAACACGAACACGGGAGGTTTGGGGGTATTGTGCTTCATTTTCGAAAATACTTATTTCGCTCAATTTTGGTCAATTTTGCAAGGTCGTGATGGATCTACTTTATTTTCCGTATATTAACCTTTTTTTGATGCTAGAAAACACCTCAGAACATGGCTCGTTTGGAGTGGGTTAGGGTTAGCAAATTATTTCATTGACAAATGATACAAGCTATCTGATTGGCTAAGAGAAAAATATTACAAATGAAACGAGCCATCTGATTGGCTAAGAGCAAATTATTTCACTGACAAATGAAACGAGCTATCTGATTGGCTAAGAGCAAATTGCCCTAACCCGAGTGGGGAAAAATTCGATGGATGCTACTTCTAGCATCCATCGAACACGAACACGGCTGGTTTGGGGGTATTGGGCTTCATTTTGGAAAATACTTATTTTGCTCAATTTCTGTCAATTTTGCCAGGTCGCGATGGATCTACTTTTTTTTTCCGTATATTAACCTGTTTGGATGCTAGAAAACCCCTCAGAACATGGCTCGTTTGGAGTGGGTTAGGGTTAGCAAATTATTTCAGTGACAAATGATACAAGCTATCTGATTGGCTAAGAGAAAATTGTTTCACTGACAAATGATACAAGCTATCTGATTGGTTAAGAGAAAAATATTACAAAAGAAACGAACCATCTGATTGGCTAAGAGCAAATAATTTCACTGACAAATGAAACGAGCTATCTGATTGGCTAAGAGCAAATTGCCCTAACCCGAGTGGGGAAAAATTCGATGGATGCTACTTCTAGCATCCATCGAACACGAACACGGCTGGTTTGGGGGTATTGGGCTTCATTTTGGAAAATACTTAATTTGCTCAATTTTTGTCAATTTTGCCAGGTCGCGATGGCTCTACTTTATTTCCGTATATTAACCTGTTTGGATGCTAGAAGATTCCTCAGAACATGGCTCGTTTGGGGGTATTGGGCTTCATTTTGGAAAATACTTATTTTGCTCAATTTTGGTCAATTTTGCAAGGTCGTGATGGATCTACTTTATTTTCCGTATATTAACCTGTTTGGATGCTAGAAAACACCTCAGAACATGGCTCGTTTGGAGTGGGTTAGGGTTAGCAAATTATTTCAGTGACAAATGATACAAGCTATCTGATTTGCTAAGAGAAAAATATTACAAATGAAACGAACCATCTGATTGGCTAAGAGCAAATAATTTCACTGACAAATGATACAAGCTATCTGATTGGCTAAGAGAAAATTGTTTCACTGACAAATAATACAAGCTATCTGATTGGCTAAGAGAAAAATATTACAAATGAAACGAACCATCTGATTGGCTAAGAGCAAATTGCCCTAACCCGAGTGGGGGAAAATTCGATGGATGCTACTTCTAGCATCCATCGAACACGAACACGGCTGGTTTGGGGGTATTGGGCTTCATTTTGGAAAATACTTATTTTGCTCAATTTTTGTCAATTTTGCCAGGTCGCGATGGATCTACTTTTTTTTCCGTATATTAACCTGTTTGGATGCTAGAAAACCCCTCAGAACATGGCTCGTTTGGAGTGGGTTAGGGTTAGCAAATTATTTCAGTGACAAATGATACAAGCTATCTGATTGGTTAAGAGAAAATTGTTTCACTGACAAATGATACAAGCTATCTGATTGGTTAAGAGAAAAATATTACAAAAGAAACGAACCATCTGATTAGCTAAGAGCAAATAATTTCACTGACAAATGAAACGAGCTATCTGATTGGCTAAGAGCAAATTGCCCTAACCCGAGTGGGGAAAAATTCAATGGATGCTACTTCTAGCTTCCATCGAACACGAACACGGCTGGTTTGGGGGTATTGGGCTTCATTTTGGAAAATACTTAATTTGCTCAATTTTTGTCAATTTTGCCAGGTCGCGATGGCTCTACTTTATTTCCGTATATTAACCTGTTTGGATGCTAGAAGATTCCTCAGAACATGGCTCGTTTGGGGGTATTGGGCTTCATTTTGGAAAATACTTATTTTGCTCAATTTTGGTCAATTTTGCAAGGTCGTGATGGATCTACTTTATTTTCCGTATATTAACCTGTTTGGATGCTAGAAAACACCTCAGACATGGCTCGTTTGGAGTGGGTTAGGGTTAGCAAATTATTTCAGTGACAAATGATACAAGCTATCTGATTGGCTAAGAGAAAAATATTACAAATGAAACGAGCCATCTGATTGGCTAAGAGCAAATTATTTCACTGACAAATGAAACGAGCTATCTGATTGGCTAAGAGCAAATTGCCCTAACCCGAGTGGGGAAAAATTCGATGGATGCTACTTCTAGCATCCATCGAACACGAACACGGCTGGTTTGGGGGTATTGGGCTTCATTTTGGAAAATACTTATTTTGCTCAATTTTTGTCAATTTTGCCAGGTCGCGATGGATCTACTTTTTTTCCGTATATTAACCTGTTTGGATGCTAGAAAACCCCTCAGAACATGGCTCGTTTGGAGTGGGTTAGGGTTAGCAAATTATTTCAGTGACAAATGATACAAGCTATCTGATTGGTTAAGAGAAAAATATTACAAATGAAACGAACCATCTGATTGGCTAAGAGCAAATTGCCCTAACCCGAGTGGGGGAAAATTCGATGGATGCTACTTCTAGCATCCATCGAACACGAACACGGCTGGTTTGGGGGTATTGGGCTTCATTTTGGAAAATACTTATTTTGCTCAATTTTTGTCAATTTTGCCAGGTCGCGATGGATCTACTTTTTTTTCCGTATATTAACCTGTTTGGATGCTAGAAAACCCCTCAGAACATGGCTCGTTTGGAGTGGGTTAGGGTTAGCAAATTATTTCAGTGACAAATGATACAAGCTATCTGATTGGTTAAGAGAAAATTGTTTCACTGACAAATGATACAAGCTATCTGATTGGTTAAGAGAAAAATATTACAAAAGAAACGAACCATCTGATTGGCTAAGAGCAAATAATTTCACTGACAAATGAAACGAGCTATCTGATTGGCTAAGAGCAAATTGCCCTAACCCGAGTGGGGAAAAATTCGATGGATGCTACTTCTAGCTTCCATCGAACACGAACACGGCTGGTTTGGGGGTATTGGGCTTCATTTTGGAAAATACTTAATTTGCTCAATTTTTGTCAATTTTGCCAGGTCGCGATGGCTCTACTTTATTTCCGTATATTAACCTGTTTGGATGCTAGAAGATTCCTCAGAACATGGCTCGTTTGGGGGTTTTGGGCTTCATTTTGGAAAATACTTATTTTGCTCAATTTTGGTCAATTTTGCAAGGTCGTGATGGATCTACTTTATTTTCCGTATATTAACCTGTTTGGATGCTAGAAAACACCTCAGAACATGGCTCGTTTGGAGTGGGTTAGGGTTAGCAAATTATTTCAGTGACAAATGATACAAGCTATCTGATTGGCTAAGAGAAAAATATTACAAATGAAACGAGCCATCTGATTGGCTAAGAGCAAATTATTTCACTGACAAATGAAACGAGCTATCTGATTGGCTAAGAGCAAATTGCCCTAACCCGAGTGGGGAAAAATTCGATGGATGCTACTTCTAGCATCCATCGAACACGAACACGGCTGGTTTGGGGGTATTGGGCTTCATTTTGGAAAATACTTATTTTGCTCAATTTTTGTCAATTTTGCCAGGTCGCGATGGATCTACTTTTTTTCCCGTATATTAACCTGTTTGGATGCTAGAAAACCCCTCAGAACATGGCTCGTTTGGAGTGGGTTAGGGTTAGCAAATTATTTCAGTGACAAATGATACAAGCTATCTGATTGGCTAAGAGAAAATTGTTTCACTGACAAATGATACAAGCTATCTGATTGGCTAAGAGAAAAATATTACAAATGAAACGAACCATCTGATTGGCTAAGAGCAAATAATTTCACTGACAAATGAAATGAGCTATCTGATTGGCTAAGAGCAAATTATCCTAAACCGAGTGGGGAAAAACTCCATGGATGCTACTTCTAGCATCCATCGAACACGAACACGGGAGGTTTGGGGGTATTGTGCTTCATTTTGGAAAATACTTATTTTGCTCAATTTTTGTCAATTTTGCAAGGTCGTGATGGATCTACTTTATTTTCCGTATATTAACCTGTTTGGATGCTAGAAAACACCTCAGAACATGGCTCGTTTGGAGTGGGTTTAGGGTTAGCAAATTATTTCAGTGACAAATGATACAAGCTATCTGATTGGCTAAGAGAAAAATATTACAAATGAAACGAGCCATCTGATTGGCTAAGAGCAAATTATTTCACTGACAAATGAAACGAGCTATCTGATTGGCTAAGAGCAAATTGCCCTAACCCTAGTGGGGAAAAATTCGATGGATGCTACTTCTAGCATCCATCGAACACGAACACGGCTGGTTTGGGGGTATTGGGCTTCATTTTGGAAAATACTTATTTTGCTCAATTTTTGTCAATTTTGCCAGGTCGCGATGGATCTACTTTTTTTCCCGTATATTAACCTGTTTGGATGCTAGAAAACCCCTCAGAACATGGCTCGTTTGGAGTGGGTTAGGGTTAGCAAATTATTTCAGTGACAAATGATACAAGCTATCTGATTGGCTAAGAGAAAATTGTTTCACTGACAAATGATACAAGCTATCTGATTGGTTAAGAGAAAAATATTACAAAAGAAACGAACCATCTGATTGGCTAAGAGCAAATAATTTCACTGACAAATGAAACGAGCTATCTGATTGGCTAAGAGCAAATTGCCCTAACCCGAGTGGGGAAAAATTCGATGGATGCTACTTCTAGCATCCATCGAACACGAACACGGCTGGTTTGGGGGTATTGGGCTTCCTTTTGGAAAATACTTATTTTGCTCAATTTTTGTCAATTTTGCCAGGTCGCGATGGATCTACTTTTTTTTCCGTATATTAACCTGTTTGGATGCTAGAAAACCCCTCAGAACATGGCTCGTTTGGAGTGGGTTAGGGTTAGCAAATTATTTCAGTGACAAATGATACAAGCTATCTGATTGGTTAAGAGAAAAATATTACAAATGAAACGAACCATCTGATTGGCTAAGAGCAAATTGCCCTAACCCGAGTGGGGGAAAATTCGATGGATGCTACTTCTAGCATCCATCGAACACGAACACGGCTGGTTTGGGGGTATTGGGCTTCATTTTGGAAAATACTTATTTTGCTCAATTTTTGTCAATTTTGCCAGGTCGCGATGGATCTACTTTTTTTTCCGTATATTAACCTGTTTGGATGCTAGAAAACCCCTCAGAACATGGCTCGTTTGGAGTGGGTTAGGGTTAGCAAATTATTTCAGTGACAAATGATACAAGCTATCTGATTGGTTAAGAGAAAATTGTTTCACTGACAAATGATACAAGCTATCTGATTGGTTAAGAGAAAAATATTACAAAAGAAACGAACCATCTGATTGGCTAAGAGCAAATAATTTCACTGACAAATGAAACGAGCTATCTGATTGGCTAAGAGCAAATTGCCCTAACCCGAGTGGGGAAAAATTCGATGGATGCTACTTCTAGCTTCCATCGAACACGAACACGGCTGGTTTGGGGGTATTGGGCTTCATTTTGGAAAATACTTAATTTGCTCAATTTTTGTCAATTTTGCCAGGTCGCGATGGCTCTACTTTATTTCCGTATATTAACCTGTTTGGATGCTAGAAGATTCCTCAGAACATGGCTCGTTTGGGGGTTTTGGGCTTCATTTTGGAAAATACTTATTTTGCTCAATTTTGGTCAATTTTGCAAGGTCGTGATGGATCTACTTTATTTTCCGTATATTAACCTGTTTGGATGCTAGAAAACACCTCAGAACATGGCTCGTTTGGAGTGGGTTAGGGTTAGCAAATTATTTCAGTGACAAATGATACAAGCTATCTGATTGGCTAAGAGAAAAATATTACAAATGAAACGAGCCATCTGATTGGCTAAGAGCAAATTATTTCACTGACAAATGAAACGAGCTATCTGATTGGCTAAGAGCAAATTGCCCTAACCCGAGTGGGGAAAAATTCGATGGATGCTACTTCTAGCATCCATCGAACACGAACACGGCTGGTTTGGGGGTATTGGGCTTCATTTTGGAAAATACTTATTTTGCTCAATTTTTGTCAATTTTGCCAGGTCGCGATGGATCTACTTTTTTTCCCGTATATTAACCTGTTTGGATGCTAGAAAACCCCTCAGAACATGGCTCGTTTGGAGTGGGTTAGGGTTAGCAAATTATTTCAGTGACAAATGATACAAGCTATCTGATTGGCTAAGAGAAAATTGTTTCACTGACAAATGATACAAGCTATCTGATTGGCTAAGAGAAAAATATTACAAATGAAACGAACCATCTGATTGGCTAAGAGCAAATAATTTCACTGACAAATGAAATGAGCTATCTGATTGGCTAAGAGCAAATTATCCTAAACCGAGTGGGGAAAAACTCCATGGATGCTACTTCTAGCATCCATCGAACACGAACACGGGAGGTTTGGGGGTATTGTGCTTCATTTTGGAAAATACTTATTTTGCTCAATTTTTGTCAATTTTGCAAGGTCGTGATGGATCTACTTTATTTTCCGTATATTAACCTGTTTGGATGCTAGAAAACACCTCAGAACATGGCTCGTTTGGAGTGGGTTTAGGGTTAGCAAATTATTTCAGTGACAAATGATACAAGCTATCTGATTGGCTAAGAGAAAAATATTACAAATGAAACGAGCCATCTGATTGGCTAAGAGCAAATTATTTCACTGACAAATGAAACGAGCTATCTGATTGGCTAAGAGCAAATTGCCCTAACCCTAGTGGGGAAAAATTCGATGGATGCTACTTCTAGCATCCATCGAACACGAACACGGCTGGTTTGGGGGTATTGGGCTTCATTTTGGAAAATACTTATTTTGCTCAATTTTTGTCAATTTTGCCAGGTCGCGATGGATCTACTTTTTTTCCCGTATATTAACCTGTTTGGATGCTAGAAAACCCCTCAGAACATGGCTCGTTTGGAGTGGGTTAGGGTTAGCAAATTATTTCAGTGACAAATGATACAAGCTATCTGATTGGCTAAGAGAAAATTGTTTCACTGACAAATGATACAAGCTATCTGATTGGTTAAGAGAAAAATATTACAAAAGAAACGAACCATCTGATTGGCTAAGAGCAAATAATTTCACTGACAAATGAAACGAGCTATCTGATTGGCTAAGAGCAAATTGCCCTAACCCGAGTGGGGAAAAATTCGATGGATGCTACTTCTAGCATCCATCGAACACGAACACGGCTGGTTTGGGGGTATTGGGCTTCCTTTTGGAAAATACTTATTTTGCTCAATTTTTGTCAATTTTGCCAGGTCGCGATGGATCTACTTTTTTTTCCGTATATTAACCTGTTTGGATGCTAGAAAACCCCTCAGAACATGGCTCGTTTGGAGTGGGTTAGGGTTAGCAAATTATTTCAGTGACAAATGATACAAGCTATCTGATTGGCTAAGAGAAAATTGTTTCACTGACAAATGATACAAGCTATCTGATTGGTTAAGAGAAAAATATTACAAATGAAACGAACCATCTGATTGGCTAAGAGCAAATAATTTCACTGACAAATGAAACGAGCTATCTGATTGGCTAAGAGCAAATTGCCCTAACCCGAGTGGGGAAAAATTCGATGGATGCTACTTCTAGCTTCCATCGAACACGAACACGGCTGGTTTGGGGGTATTGGGCTTCATTTTGGAAAATACTTAATTTGCTCAATTTTTGTCAATTTTGCCAGGTCGCGATGGCTCTACTTTATTTCCGTATATTAACCTGTTTGGATGCTAGAAGATTCCTCGAAACATGGCTCGTTTGGGGGTTTTGGGCTTCATTTTGGAAAATACTTATTTTGCTCAATTTTGGTCAATTTTGCAAGGTCGTGATGGATCTACTTTATTTTCCGTATATTAACCTGTTTGGATGCTAGAAAACACCTCAGAACATGGCTCGTTTGGAGTGGGTTAGGGTTAGCAAATTATTTCAGTGACAAATGATACAAGCTATCTGATTGGCTAAGAGAAAAATATTACAAATGAAACGAGCCATCTGATTGGCTAAGAGCAAATTATTTCACTGACAAATGAAACGAGCTATCTGATTGGCTAAGAGCAAATTGCCCTAACCCGAGTGGGGAAAAATTCGATGGATGCTACTTCTAGCATCCATCGAACACGAACACGGCTGGTTTGGGGGTATTGGGCTTCATTTTGGAAAATACTTATTTTGCTCAATTTTTGTCAATTTTGCCAGGTCGCGATGGATCTACTTTTTTTCCCGTATATTAACCTGTTTGGATGCTAGAAAACCCCTCAGAACATGGCTCGTTTGGAGTGGGTTAGGGTTAGCAAATTATTTCAGTGACAAATGATACAAGCTATCTGATTGGCTAAGAGAAAATTGTTTCACTGACAAATGATACAAGCTATCTGATTGGCTAAGAGAAAAATATTACAAATGAAACGAACCATCTGATTGGCTAAGAGCAAATAATTTCACTGACAAATGAAATGAGCTATCTGATTGGCTAAGAGCAAATTATCCTAAACCGAGTGGGGAAAAACTCCATGGATGCTACTTCTAGCATCCATCGAACACGAACACGGGAGGTTTGGGGGTATTGTGCTTCATTTTGGAAAATACTTATTTTGCTCAATTTTTGTCAATTTTGCAAGGTCGTGATGGATCTACTTTATTTTCCGTATATTAACCTGTTTGGATGCTAGAAAACACCTCAGAACATGGCTCGTTTGGAGTGGGTTTAGGGTTAGCAAATTATTTCAGTGACAAATGATACAAGCTATCTGATTGGCTAAGAGAAAAATATTACAAATGAAACGAGCCATCTGATTGGCTAAGAGCAAATTATTTCACTGACAAATGAAACGAGCTATCTGATTGGCTAAGAGCAAATTGCCCTAACCCTAGTGGGGAAAAATTCGATGGACGCTACTTCTAGCATCCATCGAACACGAACACGGCTGGTTTGGGGGTATTGGGCTTCATTTTGGAAAATACTTATTTTGCTCAATTTTTGTCAATTTTGCCAGGTCGCGATGGATCTCCTTTTTTACCCGTATATTAACCTGTTTGGATGCTAGAAAACCCCTCAGAACATGGCTCGTTTGGAGTGGGTTAGGGTTAGCAAATTATTTCAGTGACAAATGATACAAGCTATCTGATTGGCTAAGAGAAAATTGTTTCACTGACAAATGATACAAGCTATCTGATTGGTTAAGAGAAAAATATTACAAAAGAAACGAACCATCTGATTGGCTAAGAGCAAATAATTTCACTGACAAATGAAACGAGCTATCTGATTGGCTAAGAGCAAATTGCCCTAACCCGAGTGGGGAAAAATTCGATGGATGCTACTTCTAGCATCCATCGAACACGAACACGGCTGGTTTGGGGGTATTGGGCTTCCTTTTGGAAAATACTTATTTTGCTCAATTTTTGTCAATTTTGCCAGGTCGCGATGGATCTACTTTTTTTTCCGTATATTAACCTGTTTGGATGCTAGAAAACCCCTCAGAACATGGCTCGTTTGGAGTGGGTTAGGGTTAGCAAATTATTTCAGTGACAAATGATACAAGCTATCTGATTGGCTAAGAGAAAATTGTTTCACTGACAAATGATACAAGCTATCTGATTGGTTAAGAGAAAAATATTACAAATGAAACGAACCATCTGATTGGCTAAGAGCAAATAATTTCACTGACAAATGAAACGAGCTATCTGATTGGCTAAGAGCAAATTGCCCTAACCCGAGTGGGGAAAAATTCGATGGATGCTACTTCTAGCTTCCATCGAACACGAACACGGCTGGTTTGGGGGTATTGGGCTTCATTTTGGAAAATACTTAATTTGCTCAATTTTTGTCAATTTTGCCAGGTCGCGATGGCTCTACTTTATTTCCGTATATTAACCTGTTTGGATGCTAGAAGATTCCTCGAAACATGGCTCGTTTGGGGGTTTTGGGCTTCATTTTGGAAAATACTTATTTTGCTCAATTTTGGTCAATTTTGCAAGGTCGTGATGGATCTACTTTATTTTCCGTATATTAACCTGTTTGGATGCTAGAAAACACCTCAGAACATGGCTCGTTTGGAGTGGGTTAGGGTTAGCAAATTATTTCAGTGACAAATGATACAAGCTATCTGATTGGCTAAGAGAAAAATATTACAAATGAAACGAGCCATCTGATTGGCTAAGAGCAAATTATTTCACTGACAAATGAAACGAGCTATCTGATTGGCTAAGAGCAAATTGCCCTAACCCGAGTGGGGAAAAATTCGATGGATGCTACTTCTAGCATCCATCGAACACGAACACGGCTGGTTTGGGGGTATTGGGCTTCATTTTGGAAAATACTTATTTTGCTCAATTTTTGTCAATTTTGCCAGGTCGCGATGGATCTACTTTTTTTCCCGTATATTAACCTGTTTGGATGCTAGAAAACCCCTCAGAACATGGCTCGTTTGGAGTGGGTTAGGGTTAGCAAATTATTTCAGTGACAAATGATACAAGCTATCTGATTGGCTAAGAGAAAATTGTTTCACTGACAAATGATACAAGCTATCTGATTGGCTAAGAGAAAAATATTACAAATGAAACGAACCATCTGATTGGCTAAGAGCAAATAATTTCACTGACAAATGAAATGAGCTATCTGATTGGCTAAGAGCAAATTATCCTAAACCGAGTGGGGAAAAACTCCATGGATGCTACTTCTAGCATCCATCGAACACGAACACGGGAGGTTTGGGGGTATTGTGCTTCATTTTGGAAAATACTTATTTTGCTCAATTTTTGTCAATTTTGCAAGGTCGTGATGGATCTACTTTATTTTCCGTATATTAACCTGTTTGGATGCTAGAAAACACCTCAGAACATGGCTCGTTTGGAGTGGGTTTAGGGTTAGCAAATTATTTCAGTGACAAATGATACAAGCTATCTGATTGGCTAAGAGAAAAATATTACAAATGAAACGAGCCATCTGATTGGCTAAGAGCAAATTATTTCACTGACAAATGAAACGAGCTATCTGATTGGCTAAGAGCAAATTGCCCTAACCCTAGTGGGGAAAAATTCGATGGATGCTACTTCTAGCATCCATCGAACACGAACACGGCTGGTTTGGGGGTATTGGGCTTCATTTTGGAAAATACTTATTTTGCTCAATTTTTGTCAATTTTGCCAGGTCGCGATGGATCTACTTTTTTTCCCGTATATTAACCTGTTTGGATGCTAGAAAACCCCTCAGAACATGGCTCGTTTGGAGTGGGTTAGGGTTAGCAAATTATTTCAGTGACAAATGATACAAGCTATCTGATTGGCTAAGAGAAAATTGTTTCACTGACAAATGATACAAGCTATCTGATTGGTTAAGAGAAAAATATTACAAAAGAAACGAACCATCTGATTGGCTAAGAGCAAATAATTTCACTGACAAATGAAACGAGCTATCTGATTGGCTAAGAGCAAATTGCCCTAACCCGAGTGGGGAAAAATTCGATGGATGCTACTTCTAGCATCCATCGAACACGAACACGGCTGGTTTGGGGGTATTGGGCTTCCTTTTGGAAAATACTTATTTTGCTCAATTTTTGTCAATTTTGCCAGGTCGCGATGGATCTACTTTTTTTTCCGTATATTAACCTGTTTGGATGCTAGAAAACCCCTCAGAACATGGCTCGTTTGGAGTGGGTTAGGGTTAGCAAATTATTTCAGTGACAAATGATACAAGCTATCTGATTGGCTAAGAGAAAATTGTTTCACTGACAAATGATACAAGCTATCTGATTGGTTAAGAGAAAAATATTACAAATGAAACGAACCATCTGATTGGCTAAGAGCAAATAATTTCACTGACAAATGAAACGAGCTATCTGATTGGCTAAGAGCAAATTGCCCTAACCCGAGTGGGGAAAAATTCGATGGATGCTACTTCTAGCATCCATCGAACACGAACACGGCTGGTTTGGGGGTATTGGGCTTCATTTTGGAAAATACTTATTTTGCTCAATTTTTGTCAATTTTGCCAGGTCGCGATGGCTCTACTTTATTTCCGTATATTAACATGTTTGGATGCTAGAAGATTCCTCAGAACATGGCTCGTTTGGGGGTATTGGGCTTCATTTTGGAAAATACTTATTTTGCTCAATTTTTGTCAATTTTGCCAGGTCGCGATGGATCTACTTTTTTTTCCGTATATTAACCTGTTTGGATGCTAGAAAACCCCTCAGAACATGGCTCGTTTGGAGTGGGTTAGGGTTAGCAAATTATTTCAGTGACAAATGATACAAGCTATCTGATTGGCTAAAAGAAAATTGTTTCACTGACAAATAATACAAGCTATCTGATTGGCTAAGAGAAAAATATTACAAATGAAACGAACCATCTGATTGGCTAAGAGCAAATAATTTCACTGACAAATGAAACGAGCTATCTGATTGGCTAAGAGCAAATTAACCTGTTTGGATGCTAGAAAACACCTCAGAACATGGCTCGTTTGGAGTGGGTTAGGGTTAGCAAATTATTTCATTGACAAATGATACAAGCTATCTGATTGGCTAAGAGAAAAATATTACAAATGAAACGAGCCATCTGATTGGCTAAGAGCAAATTATTTCACTGACAAATGAAACGAGCTATCTGATTGGCTAAGAGCAAATTGCCCTAACCCGAGTGGGGAAAAATTCGATGGATGCTACTTCTAGCATCCATCGAACACGAACACGGCTGGTTTGGGGGTATTGGGCTTCATTTTGGAAAATACTTCTTTTGCTCAATTTTTGTCAATTTTGCCAGGTCGCGATGGATCTACTTTTTTTTCCCGTATATTAACCTGTTTGGATGCTAGAAAACCCCTCAGAACATGGCTCGTTTGGAGTGGGTTAGGGTTAGCAAATTATTTCAGTGACAAATGATACAAGCTATCTGATTGGCTAAGAGAAAATTGATTCACTGACAAATGATACAAGCTATCTGATTGGTTAAGAGAAAAATATTACAAAAGAAACGAACCATCTGATTGGCTAAGAGCAAATAATTTCACTGACAAATGAAACGAGCTATCTGATTGGCTAAGAGCAAATTGCCCTAACCCGAGTGGGGAAAAATTCGATGGATGCTACTTGTAGCATCCATCGAACACGAACACGGCTGGTTTGGGGGTATTGGGCTTCATTTTGGAAAATACTTAATTTGCTCAATTTTTGTCAATTTTGCCAGGTCGCGATGGCTCTACTTTATTTCCGTATATTAACCTGTTTGGATGCTAGAAGATTCCTCAGAACATGGCTCGTTTGGGGGTATTGGGCTTCATTTTGGAAAATACTTATTTTGCTCAATTTTGGTCAATTTTGCAAGGTCGTGATGGATCTACTTTATTTTCCGTATATTAACCTGTTTGGATGCTAGAAAACACCTCAGAACATGGCTCGTTTGGAGTGGGTTAGGGTTAGCAAATTATTTCAGTGACAAATGATACAAGCTATCTGATTGGCTAAGAGAAAAATATTACAAATGAAACGAACCATCTGATTGGCTAAGAGCAAATAATTTCACTGACAAATGATACAAGCTATCTGATTGGCTAAGAGAAAATTGTTTCACTGACAAATAATACAAGCTATCTGATTGGCTAAGAGAAAAATATTACAAATGAAACGAACCATCTGATTGGCTAAGAGCAAATAATTTCACTGACAAATGAAACGAGCTATCTGATTGGCTAAGAGCAAATTGCCCTAACCCGAGTGGGGAAAAATTCGATGGATGCTACTTCTAGCATCCATCGAACACGAACACGGCTGGTTTGGGGGTATTGGGCTTCATTTTGGAAAATACTTATTTTGCTCAATTTTTGTCAATTTTGCCAGGTCGTGATGGGTCTACTTTATTTTCCGTATATTAACCTGTTTGGATGCTAGAAAACACCTCAGAACAAGGCTCGTTTGGAGTGGGTTAGGGTTAGCAAATTATTTCAGTGACAAATGATACAAGCTATCTGATTGGCTAAGAGAAAAATATTACAAATGAAACGAGCCATCTGATTGGCTAAGAGCAAATTATTTCAGTGACAAATGATACAAGCTATCTGATTGGCTAAGAGAAAATTGATTCACTGACAAATGATACAAGCTATCTGATTGGTTAAGAGAAAAATATTACAAAAGAAACGAACCATCTGATTGGCTAAGAGCAAATAATTTCACTGACAAATGAAACGAGCTATCTGATTGGCTAAGAGCAAATTGCCCTAACCCGAGTGGGGAAAAATTCGATGGATGCTACTTGTAGCATCCATCGAACACGAACACGGCTGGTTTGGGGGTATTGGGCTTCATTTTGGAAAATACTTAATTTGCTCAATTTTTGTCAATTTTGCCAAGTCGCGATGGCTCTACTTTATTTCCGTATATTAACCTGTTTGGATGCTAGAAGATTCCTCAGAACATGGCTCGTTTGGGGGTATTGGGCTTCATTTTGGAAAATACTTATTTTGCTCAATTTTGGTCAATTTTGCAAGGTCGTGATGGATCTACTTTATTTTCCGTATATTAACCTGTTTGGATGCTAGAAAACACCTCAGAACATGGCTCGTTTGGAGTGGGTTAGGGTTAGCAAATTATTTCAGTGACAAATGATACAAGCTATCTGATTGGCTAAGAGAAAAATATTACAAATGAAACGAACCATCTGATTGGCTAAGAGCAAATAATTTCACTGACAAATGATACAAGCTATCTGATTGGCTAAGAGAAAATTGTTTCACTGACAAATAATACAAGCTATCTGATTGGCTAAGAGAAAAATATTACAAATGAAACGAACCATCTGATTGGCTAAGAGCAAATAATTTCACTGACAAATGAAACGAGCTATCTGATTGGCTAAGAGCAAATTGCCCTAACCCGAGTGGGGAAAAATTCGATGGATGCTACTTCTAGCATCCATCGAACACGAACACGGCTGGTTTGGGGGTATTGGGCTTCATTTTGGAAAATACTTATTTTGCTCAATTTTTGTCAATTTTGCCAGGTCGTGATGGGTCTACTTTATTTTCCGTATATTAACCTGTTTGGATGCTAGAAAACACCTCAGAACAAGGCTCGTTTGGAGTGGGTTAGGGTTAGCAAATTATTTCAGTGACAAATGATACAAGCTATCTGATTGGCTAAGAGAAAAATATTACAAATGAAACGAGCCATCTGATTGGCTAAGAGCAAATTATTTCACTGACAAATGAAACGAGCTATCTGATTGGCTAAGAGCAAATTGCCCTAACCCGAGTGGGGAAAAATTCGATGGATGCTACTTCTAGCATCCATCGAACACGAACACGGCTGGTTTGGGGGTATTGGGCTTCATTTTGGAAAATACTTATTTTGCTCAATTTTTGTCAATTTTGCCAGGTCGCGATGGATCTACTTTTTTTTTCCGTATATTAACCTGTTTGGATGCTAGAAAACCCCTCAGAACATGGCTCGTTTGGAGTGGGTTAGGGTTAGCAAATTATTTCAGTGACAAATGATACAAGCTATCTGATTGGCTAAGAGAAAATTGTTTCACTGACAAATGATACAAGCTATCTGATTGGCTAAGAGAAAAATATCACAAATGAAACGAACCATCTGATTGGCTAAGAGCAAATTATTTCACTGACAAATGAAATGAGCTATCTGATTGGCTAAGAGCAAATTGCCCTAACCCGAGTGGGGAAAAATTCGATAGATGCTACTTCTAGCATCCATCGAACACGAACACGGCTGGTTTGGGGGTATTGGGCTTCATTTTGGAAAATACTTATTTTGCTCAATTTTTGTCAATTTTGCCAGGTCGCGATGGATCTACTTTTTTTTCCGTATATTAACCTGTTTGGATGCTAGAAAACCCCTCAGAACATGGCTCGTTTGGAGTGGGTTAGGGTTAGCAAATTATTTCAGTGACAAATGATACAAGCTATCTGATTGGCTAAGAGAAAATTGTTTCACTGACAAATAATACAAGCTATCTGATTGGCTAAGAGAAAAATATTACAAATGAAACGAACCATCTGATTGGCTAAGAGCAAATAATTTCACTGACAAATGAAACGAGCTATCTGATTGGCTAAGAGCAAATTAACCTGTTTGGATGCTAGAAAACACCTCAGAACATGGCTCGTTTGGAGTGGGTTAGGGTTAGCAAATTATTTCAGTGACAAATGATACAAGCTATCTGATTGGCTAAGAGAAAAATATTACAAATGAAACGAGCCATCTGATTGGCTAAGAGCAAATTATTTCACTGACAAATGAAACGAGCTATCTGATTGGCTAAGAGCAAATTGCCCTAACCCGAGTGGGGAAAAATTCGATGGATGCTACTTCTAGCATCCATCGAACACGAACACGGCTGGTTTGGGGGTATTGGGCTTCATTTTGGAAAATACTTATTTTGCTCAATTTTTGTCAATTTTGCCAGGTCGCGATGGATCTACTTTTTTTTCCGTATATTAACCTGTTTGGATGCTAGAAAACCCCTCAGAACATGGCTCGTTTGGAGTGGGTTAGGGTTAGCAAATTATTTCAGTGACAAATGATACAAGCTATCTGATTGGCTAAGAGAAAATTGTTTCACTGACAAATGATACAAGCTATCTGATTGGTTAAGAGAAAATATTACAAATGAAACGAACCATCTGATTGGCTAAGAGCAAATAATTTCACTGACAAATGAAACGAGCTATCTGATTGGCTAAGAGCAAATTGCCCTAACCCGAGTGGGGAAAAATTCGATGGATGCTACTTCTAGCATCCATCGAACACGAACACGGCTGGTTTGGGGGTATTGGGCTTCATTTTGGAAAATACTTATTTTGCTCAATTTTTGTCAATTTTGCCAGGTTGCGATGGCTCTACTTTATTTCCGTATATTAACATGGTTGGATGCTAGAAGATTCCTCAGAACATGGCTCGTTTGGGGGTATTGGGCTTCATTTTGGAAAATACTTATTTTGCTCAATTTTTGTCAATTTTGCCAGGTCGCGATGGATCTACTTTTTTTTCCGTATATTAACCTGTTTGGATGCTAGAAAACCCCTCAGAACATGGCTCGTTTGGAGTGGGTTAGGGTTAGCAAATTATTTCAGTGACAAATGATACAAGCTATCTGATTGGCTAAGAGAAAATTGTTTCACTGACAAATAATACAAGCTATCTGATTGGCTAAGAGAAAAATATTACAAATGAAACGAACCATCTGATTGGCTAAGAGCAAATAATTTCACTGACAAATGAAACGAGCTATCTGATTGGCTAAGAGCAAATTACCCTAACCCGAGTGGGGAAAAATTCGATGGATGCTACTTCTAGCATCCATCGAACACGAACACGGCTGGTTTGGGGGTATTGGGCTTCATTTTTGAAAATACTTATTTTGCTCAATTTTTGTCAATTTTGCCAGGTCGCGATGGATCTACTTTTTTTTCCGTATATTAACCTGTTTGGATGCTGGAAAACCCCTCAGAACATGGCTCGTTTGGAGTGGGTTAGGGTTAGCAAATTATTTCAGTGACAAATGATACAAGCTATCTGATTGGTTAAGAGAAAATTGTTTCACTGACAAATGATACAAGCTATCTGATTGGTTAAGAGAAAAATATTACAAAAGAAACGAACCATCTGATTGGCTAAGAGCAAATAATTTCACTGACAAATGAAACGAGCTATCTGATTGGCTAAGAGCAAATTGCCCTAACACGAGTGGGGAAAAATTCGATGGATGCTACTTCTAGCATCCATCGAACACGAACACGGCTGGTTTGGGGGTATTGGGCTTCATTTTGGAAAATACTTAATTTGCTCAATTTTTGTCAATTTTGCCAGGTCGCGATGGCTCTACTTTATTTCCGTATATTAACCTGTTTGGATGCTAGATGATTCCTCAGAACATGGCTCGTTTGGGGGTATTGGGCTTCATTTTGGAAAATACTTATTTTGCTCAGTTTTGGTCAATTTTGCAAGGTCGTGATGGATCTACTTTATTTTCCGTATATTAACCTGTTTGGATGCTAGAAAACACCTCAGAACATGGCTCGTTTGGAGTGGGTTAGGGTTAGCAAATTATTTCAGTGACAAATGATACAAGCTATCTGATTGGCTAAGAGAAAAATATTACAAATGAAACGAGCCATCTGATTGGCTAAGAGCAAATTATTTCACTGACAAATGAAACGAGCTATTTGATTGGCTAAGAGCAAATTGCCCTAACCCGAGTGGGGAAAAATTCGATGGATGCTACTTCTTGCATCCATCGAACACGAACACGGCTGGTTTGGGGGTATTGGGCTTCATTTTGGAAAATACTTAATTTGCTCAATTTTTGTCAATTTTGCCAGGTCGCGATGGATCTACTTTTTTTTCCGGATATTAACCTGTTTGGATGCTAGAAAACCCCTCAGAACATGGCTCGTTTGGAGTGGGTTAGGGTTAGCAAATTATTTCAGTGACAAATGATACAAGCTATCTGATTCAGAAGATGAAGAAGGTCCGTTGAGATTTAGTCTTTCGCCCTATCCGCGACTGGTCCAAATTATGACCAAAATGATTTTTCCAAATTTGCCCCCGAAACCCCCCCCCCCAAATCAGCCGTCTTCGCTCCGTGGGGTCTTCTAACATCCAAACGCATCAATATTCAGAAGATGAAGAAGATCCGTTGAGATTTATTCTTTCGCCCTATCTGCGACTGGTCATAATTATGACCAAAATGATTTTTCCAAATTTGCCCCCGAAACCCCCCCCAAATCAGCCGTCTTCGCTCCGTTGGGTCTTCTAACATCCAAACGCATCAATATTCAGAAGATGAAGAAGATCCGTTGAGATTTAGTCTTTCGCCCTATCCGCGACTGGTCCAAATTATGACCAAAATGATTTTTCCAAATTTGCACCCGAAACCCCCCCCCAAATCAGCCGTCTTCGCTCCGTGGGGTCTTCTAACATCCAAACGCATCAATATTCAGAAGATGAAGAAGATCCGTTGAGATTTAGTCTTTCGCCCTATCCGCGACTGGTCCAAATTATGACCAAAATGATTTTTCCAAATTTGCCCCCGAAACCCCCCCCAAATCAGCCGTCTTCGCTCCGTGGGGTCTTCTAACATCCAAACGCATCAATATTCAGAAGATGAAGAAGATCCGTTGAGATTTAGTCTTTCGCCCTATCCGCGACTGGTCCAAATTATGACCAAAATGATTTTTCCAAATTTGCCCCCGAAACCCCCCCCCCCAAATCAGCCGTCTTCGCTCCGTGGGGTCTTCTAACATCCAAACGCATCAATATTCAGAAGATGAAGAAGATCCGTTGAGATTTAGTCTTTCGCCCTATCCGCGACTGGTCCAAATTATGACCAAAATGATTTTTCCAAATTTGCCCCCAAAACCCCCCCCAAATCAGCCGTCTTCGCTCCGTGGGGTCTTCTAACATCCAAACGCATCAATATTCAGAAGATGAAGAAGATCCGTTGAGATTTAGTCTTTCGCCCTATCCGCGACTGGTCCAAATTATGACCAAAATGATTTTTCCAAATTTGCCCCCTAAACCCCCCCCAAATCAGCCGTCTTCGCTCCGTGGGGTCTTCTAACATCCAAACGCATCAATATTCAGAAGATGAAGAAGATCCGTTGAGATTTAGTCTTTCGCCCTATCTTTCGCCCATAATTTGGACCAGTCGCGGATAGGGCGAAAGACTAAATCTCAGCGGATCTTCTTCATCTTCTGAATATTGATGCGTTTGGATGTTAGAAGACCCCACGGAGCAAAGACGGCTGATTTGGGGGGGGGTTTCGGGGGCAAATTTGGAAAAATCATTTTGGTCATAATTTGGACCAGTCGCGGATAGGGCGAAAGACTAAATCTCAACGGATCTTCTTCATCTTCTGAATATTGATGCGTTTGGAGGTTAGAAGACCCCACGGAGCGAAGACGGCTGATTTGGGGGGGGTTTCGGGGGCAAATTTGGAAAAATCATTTTGGTCATAATTTGGACCAGTCGCGGATAGGGCGAAAGACTAAATCTCAACGGATCTTCTTCATCTTCTGAATATTGATGCGTTTGGATGTTAGAAGACCCCACGGAGCGAAGACGGCTGATTTGGGGGGGGGTTTCGGGGGCAAATTTGGAAAAATCATTTTGGTCATAATTTGGACCAGTCGCGGACAGGGCGAAAGACTAAATCTCAACGGATCTTCTTCATCTTCTGAATATTGATGCGTTTGGATGTTAGAAGACCCCACGGAGCGAAGACGGCTGATTTGGGGGGGGTTTCGGGGGCAAATTTGGAAAAATCATTTTGGTCATAATTTGGACCAGTCGCGGATAGGGCGAAAGACTAAATCTCAACGGATCTTCTTCATCTTCTGAATATTGATGCGTTTGGATGTTAGAAGACCCCACGGAGCGAAGACGGCTGATTTGGGGGGGGTTTCGGGGGCAAATTTGGAAAAATCATTTTGGTCATAATTTGGACCAGTCGCGGATAGGGCGAAAGACTAAATCTCAACGGATCTTCTTCATCTTCTGAATATTGATTTCATGGTTTATTTATTTCAAAAAGCAATACACATTTGGCAGCCAATGGCTGAAAAAAATGTGTTTACAAATGGTTACATATATATATATACAAAAAGAAAATACAAATTCAAAATAATACATGTATTAGACCTCGTAGACTTAAAATCGTTGATATGGTGACAATGTTGGGTCAGTTGAAGATAGTAAATAGATTAATCATAATTTGCCACAAATTGTTCAAAAGGAAATACTAATTAATTAAACACCAGTGCAATAAATACAAAATCCAGTTATCAATAATACAAAGTTGAAGTATTTTATAATAAATTGTTGCGCAGGAAAACGATATTAATGAAATTTTGAACAGATTAATCAGCATTTGCCACTAATTATGCAATAGAAAAATAAAAATTCATTAAAATCTAGTAATATAAATACAAAATTCAACAGAAAATAAATAGAATGGGGAAATATATTCTCAAATTTATATTAACACCTGAAAACATTACACACAGAGGAATTATATGCCGGTATATTACATTTAGATATTGTTATATGAATATTATTTGCATTGAAATGTCTCTATAGAAGTTTAGCTTCTTTGGTATCAAAGTCCAACACATATCATGGAAATAATAAATATCACAGTATTAAAAGCCAATAAAATAGGATGAAATCAGTGGTAAAAAAGAGAGACTAGGCTGCAACTCAAATAGCGCCCTCGACACCTTGATGCGTTTGGATGTTAGAAGACCCCACGGAGCGAAGACGGCTGATTTGGGGGGGGTTTCGGGGGCAAATTTGGAAAAATCATTTTGGTCATAATTTGGACCAGTCGCGGATAGGGCGAAAGACTAAATCTCAACGGATCTTCTTCATCTTCTGAATATTGATGCGTTTGGATGTTAGAAGACCCCACGGAGCGAAGACGGCTGATTTGGGGGGGGTTTCGGGGGCAAATTTGGAAAAATCATTTTGGTCATAATTTGGACCAGTCGCGGATAGGGCGAAAGACTAAATCTCAACGGATCTTCTTCATCTTCTGAATATTGATGCGTTTGGATGTTAGAAGACCCCACGGAGCGAAGACGGCTGATTTGGGGGGGGTTTCGGGGGCAAATTTGGAAAAATCATTTTGGTCATAATTTGGACCAGTCGCGGATAGGGCGAAAGACTAAATCTCAACGGATCTTCTTCATCTTCTGAATATTGATGCGTTTGGATGTTAGAAGACCCCACGGAGCGAAGACGGCTGATTTGGGGGGGGTTTCGGGGGCAAATTTGGAAAAATCATTTTGGTCATAATTTGGACCAGTCGCGGATAGGGCGAAAGACTAAATCTCAACGGATCTTCTTCATCTTCTGAATATTGATGCGTTTGGATGTTAGAAGACCCCACGGAGCGAAGACGGCTGATTTGGGGGGGGGTTTCGGGGGCAAATTTGGAAAAATCATTTTGGTCATAATTTGGACCAGTCGCGGATAGGGCGAATGACTAAATCTCAACGGATCTTCTTCATCTTCTGAATATTGATGCGTTTGGATGTTAGAAGACCCCACGGAGCGAAGACGGCTGATTTGGGGGGGGTTTCGGGGGCAAATTTGGAAAAATCATTTTGGTCATAATTTGGACCAGTCGCGGATAGGGCGAAAGACTAAATCTCAACGGATCTTCTTCATCTTCTGAATATTGATGCGTTTGGATGTTAGAAGACCCCACGGAGCGAAGACGGCTGATTTGGGGGGGGGTTTCGGGGGCAAATTTGGAAAAATCATTTTGGTCATAATTTGGACCAGTCGCGGATAGGGCGAAAGACTAAATCTCAACGGATCTTCTTCATCTTCTGAATATTGATGCGTTTGGATGTTAGAAGACCCCACGGAGCGAAGACGGCTGATTTGGGGGGGGTTTCGGGGGCAAATTTGGAAAAATCATTTTGGTCATAATTTGGACCAGTCGCGGATAGGGCGAAAGACTAAATCTCAACGGATCTTCTTCATCTTCTGAATATTGATGCGTTTGGATGTTAGAAGACCCCACGGAGCGAAGACGGCTGATTTGGGGGGGGTTTCGGGGGCAAATTTGGAAAAATCATTTTGGTCATAATTTGGACCAGTCGCAGATAGGGCGAAAGACTAAATCTCAACGGATCTTCTTCATCTTCTGAATATTGATGCGTTTGGATGTTAGAAGACCCCACGGAGCGAAGACGGCTGATTTGGGGGGGGGGTTTCGGGGGCAAATTTGGAAAAATCATTTTGGTCATAATTTGGACCAGTCGCGGATAGGGCGAAAGACTAAATCTCAATGGATCTTCTTCATCTTCTGAATATTGATGCGTTTCGATGTTAGAAGACCCCACGGAGCGAAGACGGCTGATTTGGGGGGGGGGTTTTGGGGGCAAATTTGGAAAAATCATTTTGGTCATAATTTGGACCAGTCGCGGATAAGGCGAAAGACTAAATCTCAACGGATCTTCTTCATCTTCTGAATATTGATGCGTTTGGATGTTAGAAGACCCCACGGAGCGAAGACGGCTGATTTGGGGGGGGGGTTTCGGGGGCAAATTTGGAAAAATCATTTTGGTCATAATTTGGACCAGTCGCAGATAGGGCGAAAGACTAAATCTCAACGGATCTTCTTCATCTTCTGAATATTGATGCGTTTGGATGTTAGAAGACCCCACGGAGCAAAGACGGCTGATTTGGGGGGGGTTTCGGGGGCAAATTTGGAAAAATCATTTTGGTCATAATTTGGACCAGTCGCGGATAGGGCGAAAGACTAAATCTCAACGGATCTTCTTCATCTTCTGAATATTGATGCGTTTGGATGTTAGAAGACCCCACGGAGCGAAGACGGCTGATTTGGGGGGGGGGTTTCGGGGGCAAATTTGGAAAAATCATTTTGGTCATAATTTGGACCAGTCGCGGATAGGGCGAAAGACTAAATCTCAACGGATCTTCTTCATCTTCTGAATATTGATGCGTTTGGATGTTAGAAGACCCCACAGAGCGAAGACGGCTGATTTGGGGGGGGTTTCGGGGGCAAATTTGGAAAAATCATTTTGGTCATAATTTGGACCAGTCGCGGATAGGGCGAAAGACTAAATCTCAACGGATCTTCTTCATCTTCTGAATATTGATGCGTTTGGATGTTAGAAGACCCCACGGAGCGAAGACGGCTGATTTGGGGGGGGTTTCGGGGGCAAATTTGGAAAAATCATTTTGGTCATAATTTGGACCAGTCGCGGATAGGGCGAAAGACTAAATCTCAACGGATCTTCTTCATCTTCTGAATATTGATGCGTTTGGATGTTAGAAGACCCCACGGAGAGAAGACGGCTGATTTGGGGGGGGTTTTGGGGGCAAATTTGGAAAAATCATTTTGGTCATAATTTGGACCAGTCGCGGATAGGGCGAAAGACTAAATCTCAACGGATCTTCTTCATCTTCTGAATATTGATGCGTTTGGATGTTAGAAGACCCCACGGAGCGAAGACGGCTGATTTGGGGGGGGTTTCGGGGGCAAATTTGGAAAAATCATTTTGGTCATAATTTGGACCAGTCGCGGATAGGGCGAAAGACTAAATCTCAACGGATCTTCTTCATCTTCTGAATATTGATGCGTTTGGATGTTAGAAGACCCCACGGAGCGAAGACGGCTGATTTGGGGGGGTTTCGGGGGCAAATTTGGAAAAATCATTTTGGTCATAATTTGGACCAGTCGCGGATAGGGCGAAAGACTAAATCTCAACGGATCTTCTTCATCTTCTGAATATTGATGCGTTTGGATGTTAGAAGACCCCACGGAGCGAAGACGGCTGATTTGGAGGGGGTTTCGGGGGCAAATTTGGAAAAATCATTTTGGTCATAATTTGGACCAGTCGCGGATAGGGCGAAAGACTAAATCTCAACGGATCTTCTTCATCTTCTGAATATTGATGCGTTTGGATGTTAGAAGACCCCACGGAGCGAAGACGGCTGATTTGGGGGGGGTTTCGGGGGCAAATTTGGAAAAATCATTTTGGTCATAATTTGGACCAGTCGCGGATAGGGCGAAAAACTAAATCTCAACGGATCTTCTTCATCTTCTGAATATTGATGCGTTTGGATGTTAGAAGACCCCACGGAGCGAAGACGGCTGATTTGGGGGGGGTTTCGGGGGCAAATTTGGAAAAATCATTTTGGTCATAATTTGGACCAGTCGCGGATAGGGCAAAAGACTAAATCTCAACGGATCTTCTTCATCTTCTGAATATTGATGCGTTTGGATGTTAGAAGACCCCACGGAGCGAAGACGGCTGATTTGGGGGGGGTTTCGGGGGCAAATTTGGAAAAATCATTTTGGTCATAATTTGGACCAGTCGCGGATAGGGCGAAAGACTAAATCTCAACGGATCTTCTTCATCTTCTGAATATTGATGCGTTTGGATGTTAGAAGACCCCACGGAGCGAAGACGGCTGATTTGGGGGGGGTTTCGGGGGCAAATTTGGAAAAATCATTTTGGTCATAATTTGGACCAGTCGCGGATAGGGCGAAAGACTAAATCTCAACGGATCTTCTTCATCTTCTGAATATTGATGCGTTTGGATGTTAGAAGACCCCACGGAGCGAAGACGGCTGATTTGGGGGGGGTTTCGGGGGCAAATTTGGAAAAATCATTTTGGTCATAATTTGGACCAGTCGCGGATAGGGCGAAAGACTAAATCTCAACGGATCTTCTTCATCTTCTGAATATTGATGCGTTTGGATGTTAGAAGACCCCACCGAGCGAAGACGGCTGATATCGGGGGGGGGTTTCGGGGGCAAATTTGGAAAAATCATTTTGGTCATAATTTGGACCAGTCGCGGATAGGGCGAAAGACTAAATCTCAACGGATCTTCTTCATCTTCTGAATATTGATGCGTTTGGATGTTAGAAGACCCCACGGAGCGAAGACGGCTGATTTGGGGGGGGTTTCGGGGGCAAATTTGGAAAAATCATTTTGGTCATAATTTGGACCAGTCGCGGATAGGGCGAAAGACTAAATCTCAACGAATCTTCTTCATCTTCTGAATATTGATGCGTTTGGATGTTAGAAGACCCCACGGAGCGAAGACAGCTGATTTGGGGGGGGGTTTCGGGGGCAAATTTGGAAAAATCATTTTGGTCATAATTTGGACCAGTCGCGGATAGGGGGAAAGACTAAATCTCAACGGATCTTCTTCATCTTCTGAATATTGATGCGTTTGGATGTTAGAAGACCCCACGGAGCGAAGACGGCTGATTTGGGGGGGGTTTTGGGGGCAAATTTGGAAAAATCATTTTGGTCATAATTTGGACCAGTCGCGGATAGGGCGAAAGACTAAATCTCAACGGATCTTCTTCATCTTCTGAATATTGATGCGTTTGGATGTTAGAAGACCCCACGGAGCGAAGACGGCTGATTTGGGGGGGGTTTCGGGGGCAAATTTGGAAAAATCATTTTGGTCATAATTTGGACCAGTCGCGGATAGGGCGAAAGACTAAATCTCAACGGATCTTCTTCATCTTCTGAATATTGATGCGTTTGGATGTTAGAAGACCCCACGGAGCGAAGACGGCTGATTTGGGGGGGGTTTCGGGGGCAAATTTGGAAAAATCATTTTGGTCATAATTTGGACCAGTCGCGGATAGGGCGAAAGACTAAATCTCAACGGATCTTCTTCATCTTCTGAATATTGATGCGTTTGGATGTTAGAAGACCCCACGGAGAGAAGACGGCTGATTTGGGGGGGGTTTTGGGGGCAAATTTGGAAAAATCATTTTGGTCATAATTTGGACCAGTCGCGGATAGGGCGAAAGACTAAATCTCAACGGATCTTCTTCATCTTCTGAATATTGATGCGTTTGGATGTTAGAAGACCCCACGGAGCGAAGACGGCTGATTTGGGGGGGGTTTCGGGGGCAAATTTGGAAAAATCATTTTGGTCATAATTTGGACCAGTCGCGGATAGGGCGAAAGACTAAATCTCAACGGATCTTCTTCATCTTCTGAATATTGATGCGTTTGGATGTTAGAAGACCCCACGGAGCGAAGACGGCTGATTTGGGGGGGTTTCGGGGGCAAATTTGGAAAAATCATTTTGGTCATAATTTGGACCAGTCGCGGATAGGGCGAAAGACTAAATCTCAACGGATCTTCTTCATCTTCTGAATATTGATGCGTTTGGATGTTAGAAGACCCCACGGAGCGAAGACGGCTGATTTGGAGGGGGTTTCGGGGGCAAATTTGGAAAAATCATTTTGGTCATAATTTGGACCAGTCGCGGATAGGGCGAAAGACTAAATCTCAACGGATCTTCTTCATCTTCTGAATATTGATGCGTTTGGATGTTAGAAGACCCCACGGAGCGAAGACGGCTGATTTGGGGGGGGTTTCGGGGGCAAATTTGGAAAAATCATTTTGGTCATAATTTGGACCAGTCGCGGATAGGGCGAAAAACTAAATCTCAACGGATCTTCTTCATCTTCTGAATATTGATGCGTTTGGATGTTAGAAGACCCCACGGAGCGAAGACGGCTGATTTGGGGGGGGTTTCGGGGGCAAATTTGGAAAAATCATTTTGGTCATAATTTGGACCAGTCGCGGATAGGGCAAAAGACTAAATCTCAACGGATCTTCTTCATCTTCTGAATATTGATGCGTTTGGATGTTAGAAGACCCCACGGAGCGAAGACGGCTGATTTGGGGGGGGTTTCGGGGGCAAATTTGGAAAAATCATTTTGGTCATAATTTGGACCAGTCGCGGATAGGGCGAAAGACTAAATCTCAACGGATCTTCTTCATCTTCTGAATATTGATGCGTTTGGATGTTAGAAGACCCCACGGAGCGAAGACGGCTGATTTGGGGGGGGTTTCGGGGGCAAATTTGGAAAAATCATTTTGGTCATAATTTGGACCAGTCGCGGATAGGGCGAAAGACTAAATCTCAACGGATCTTCTTCATCTTCTGAATATTGATGCGTTTGGATGTTAGAAGACCCCACGGAGCGAAGACGGCTGATTTGGGGGGGGTTTCGGGGGCAAATTTGGAAAAATCATTTTGGTCATAATTTGGACCAGTCGCGGATAGGGCGAAAGACTAAATCTCAACGGATCTTCTTCATCTTCTGAATATTGATGCGTTTGGATGTTAGAAGACCCCACCGAGCGAAGACGGCTGATATCGGGGGGGGGTTTCGGGGGCAAATTTGGAAAAATCATTTTGGTCATAATTTGGACCAGTCGCGGATAGGGCGAAAGACTAAATCTCAACGGATCTTCTTCATCTTCTGAATATTGATGCGTTTGGATGTTAGAAGACCCCACGGAGCGAAGACGGCTGATTTGGGGGGGGTTTCGGGGGCAAATTTGGAAAAATCATTTTGGTCATAATTTGGACCAGTCGCGGATAGGGCGAAAGACTAAATCTCAACGAATCTTCTTCATCTTCTGAATATTGATGCGTTTGGATGTTAGAAGACCCCACGGAGCGAAGACAGCTGATTTGGGGGGGGGTTTCGGGGGCAAATTTGGAAAAATCATTTTGGTCATAATTTGGACCAGTCGCGGATAGGGGGAAAGACTAAATCTCAACGGATCTTCTTCATCTTCTGAATATTGATGCGTTTGGATGTTAGAAGACCCCACGGAGCGAAGACGGCTGATTTGGGGGGGGTTTTGGGGGCAAATTTGGAAAAATCATTTTGGTCATAATTTGGACCAGTCGCGGATAGGGCGAAAGACTAAATCTCAACGGATCTTCTTCATCTTCTGAATATTGATGCGTTTGGATGTTAGAAGACCCCACGGAGCGAAGACGGCTGATTTGGGGGGGGTTTCGGGGGCAAATTTGGAAAAATCATTTTGGTCATAATTTGGACCAGTCGCGGATAGGGCGAAAGACTAAATCTCAACGGATCTTCTTCATCTTCTGAATATTGATGCGTTTGGATGTTAGAAGACCCCACGGAGCGAAGACGGCTGATTTGGGGGGGGTTTCGGGGGCAAATTTGGAAAAATCATTTTGGTCATAATTTGGACCAGTCGCGGATAGGGCGAAAGACTAAATCTCAACGGATCTTCTTCATCTTCTGAATATTGATGCGTTTGGATGTTAGAAGACCCCACGGAGCAAAGACGGCTGATTTGGGGGGGGTTTCGGGGGCAAATTTGGATAAATCATTTTGGTCATAATTTGGACCAGTCGCGGATAGGGCGAAAGACTAAATCTCAACGGATCTTCTTCATCTTCTGAATATTGATGCGTTTGGATGTTAGAAGACCCCACGAAGCGAAGACGGCTGATTTTGGGGGGGGTTTCGGGGGCAAATTTGGAAAAATCATTTTGGTCATAATTTGGACCAGTCGCGGATAGGGCGAAAGACTAAATCTCAACGGATCTTCTTCATCTTCTGAATATTGATGCGTTTGGATGTTAGAAGACCCCACGGAGCGAAGACGGCTGATTTGGGGGGGGTTTCGGGGGCAAATTTGGAAAAATCATTTTGGTCATAATTTGGACCAGTCGCGGATAGGGGGAAAGACTAAATCTCAACGGATCTTCTTCATCTTCTGAATATTGATGCGTTTGGATGTTTGAAGACCCCACGGAGCAAAGACGGCTGATTTGGGGGGGGGTTTCGGGGGCAAATTTGGAAAAATCATTTTGGTCATAATTTGGACCAGTCGCGGATAGGGCGAAAGACTAAATCTCAACGGATCTTCTTCATCTTCTGAATATTGATGCGTTTGGATGTTAGAAGACCCCACGGAGCGAAGACGGCTGATTTGGGGGGGGTTTCGGGGGCAAATTTGGAAAAATCATTTTGGTCATAATTTGGACCAGTCGCGGATAGGGCGAAAGACTAAATCTCAACGGATCTTCTTTATCTTCTGAATATTGATGCGTTTGGATGTTAGAAGACCCCACGGAGCAAAGACGGCTGATTTGGGGGGGGGTTTCGGGGGCAAATTTGGAAAAATCATTTTGGTCATAATTTGGACCAGTCGCGGATAGGGCGAAAGACTAAATCTCAACGGATCTTCTTCATCTTCTGAATATTGATGCGTTTGGATGTTAGAAGACCCCACGGAGCGAAGACGGCTGATTTGGGGGGGGGGTTTCGGGGGCAAATTTGGAAAAATCATTTTGGTCATAATTTGGACCAGTCGCGGATAGGGCGAAAGACTAAATCTCAACGGATCTTCTTCATCTTCTGAATATTGATGCGTTTGGATGTTAGAAGACCCCACGGAGGAAAGACGGCTGATTTGGGGGGGGTTTCGAGGCAAATTTGGAAAAATCATTTTGGTCATAATTTGGACCAGTCGTGGATAGGGGGAAAGACTAAATCTCAACGGATCTTCATCATCTTCTGAATATTGATGCGTTTGGATGTTAGAAGACCCCACGGAGCAAAGACGGCTGATTTGGGGGGGGTTTCGGGGGCAAATTTGGAAAAATCATTTTGGTCATAATTTGGACCAGTCGCGGATAGGGCGAAAGACTAAATCTCAACGGATCTTCTTCATCTTCTGAATATTGATGCGTTTGGATGTTAGAAGACCCCACGGAGCGAAGACGGCTGATTTGGGGGGGGTTTCGGGGGCAAATTTGGAAAAATCATTTTGGTCATAATTTGGACCAGTCGCGGATAGGGCGAAAGACTAAATCTCAACGGATCTTCTTCATCTTCTGAATATTGATGCGTTTGGATGTTAGAAGACCCCACGGAGGAAAGCAGCTGATTTGGGGGGGGGTTTCGAGGCAAATTTGGAAAAATCATTTTGGTCATAATTTGGACCAGTCGTGGATAGGGGGAAAGACTAAATCTCAACGGATCTTCATCATCTTCTGAATATTGATGCGTTTGGATGTTAGAAGACCCCACGGAGCAAAGACGGCTGATTTGGGGGGGGTTTCGGGGGCAAATTTGGAAAAATCATTTTGGTCATAATTTGGACCAGTCGCGGATAGGGCGAAAGACTAAATCTCAACGGATCTTCTTCATCTTCTGAATATTGATGCGTTTGGATGTTAGAAGACCCCACGGAGCGAAGACGGCTGATTTGGGGGGGGTTTCGGGGGCAAATTTGGAAAAATCATTTTGGTCATAATTTGGACCAGTCGCGGATAGGGCGAAAGACTAAATCTCAACGGATCTTCTTCATCTTCTGAATATTGATGCGTTTGGATGTTAGAAGACCCCACGGAGCAAAGACGGCTGATTTGGGGGGGGTTTCGGGGGCAAATTTGGAAAAATCATTTTGGTCATAATTTGGACCAGTCGCGGATAGGGCGAAAGACTAAATCTCAACGGATCTTCTTCATCTTCTGAATATTGATGCGTTTGGATGTTAGAAGACCCCACGGAGCGAAGACGGCTGATTTGGGGGGGGTTTCGGGGGCAAATTTGGAAAAATCATTTTGGTCATAATTTGGACCAGTCGCGGATAGGGCGAAAGACTAAATCTCAACGGATCTTCTTCATCTTCTGAATATTGATGCGTTTGGATGTTAGAAGACCCCACGGAGCAAAGACGGCTGATTTGGGGGGGGGTTTCGGGGGCAAATTTGGAAAAATCATTTTGGTCATAATTTGGACCAGTCGCGGATAGGGCGAAAGACTAAATTTCAACGGATCTTCTTCATCTTCTGAATATTGATGCGTTTGGATGTTAGAAGACCCCACGGAGCGAAGACGGCTGATTTGGGGGGGGTTTCGGGGGCAAATTTGGAAAAATCATTTTGGTCATAATTTGGACCAGTCGCGGATAGGGCGAAAGACTTAATCTCAACGGATCTTCTTCATCTTCTGAATATTGATGCGTTTGGATGTTAGAAGACCCCACGGAGCGAAGACGGCTGATTTGGGGGGGGTTTCGGGGGGAAATTTGGAAAAATCATTTTGGTCATAATTTGGACCAGTCGCGGATAGGGCGAAAGACTAAATCTCAACGGATCTTCTTCATCTTCTGAATATTGATGCGTTTGGATGTTAGAAGACCCCACGGAGCGAAGACGGCTGATTTGGGGGGGGGGTTTCGGGGGCAAATTTGGAAAAATCATTTTGGTCATAATTTGGACCAGTCGCGGATAGGGCGAAAGACTAAATCTTAACGGATCTTTTTCATCTTCTGAATATTGATGCGTTTGGATGTTAGAAGACCCCACGGAGCGAAGACGGCTGATTTGGGGGGGGTTTCGGGGGCAAATTTGGAAAAATCATTTTGGTCATAATTTGGACCAGTCGCGGATAGGGCGAAAGACTAAATCTCATCGGATCTTCTTCATCTTCTGAATATTGATGCGTTTGGATGTTAGAAGACCCCACGGAGCGAAGACGGCTGATTTGGGGGGGGGGTTTCGGGGGCAAATTTGGAAAAATCATTTTGGTCATAATTTGGACCAGTCGCGGATAGGGCGAAAGACTAAATCTCAACGGATCTTCTTCATCTTCTGAATATTGATGCGTTTGGATGTTAGAAGACCCCACGGAGCAAAGACGGCTGATTTGGGGGGGGTTTCGAGGCAAATTTGGAAAAATCATTTTGGTCATAATTTGGACCAGTCGTGGATAGGGGGAAAGACTAAATCTCAACGGATCTTCATCATCTTCTGAATATTGATGCGTTTGGATGTTAGAAGACCCCACGGAGCAAAGACGGCTGATTTGGGGGGGGTTTCGGGGGCAAATTTGGAAAAATCATTTTGGTCATAATTTGGACCAGTCGCGGATAGGGCGAAAGACTAAATCTCAACGGATCTTCTTCATCTTCTGAATATTGATGCGTTTGGATGTTAGAAGACCCCACGGAGCGAAGACGGCTGATTTGGGGGGGGTTTCGGGGGCAAATTTGGAAAAATCATTTTGGTCATAATTTGGACCAGTCGCGGATAGGGCGAAAGACTAAATCTCAACGGATCTTCTTCATCTTCTGAATATTGATGCGTTTGGATGTTAGAAGACCCCACGGAGCAAAGACGGCTGATTTGGGGGGGGTTTCGGGGGCAAATTTGGAAAAATCATTTTGGTCATAATTTGGACCAGTCGCGGATAGGGCGAAAGACTAAATCTCAACGGATCTTCTTCATCTTCTGAATATTGATGCGTTTGGATGTTAGAAGACCCCACGGAGCGAAGACGGCTGATTTGGGGGGGGTTTCGGGGGCAAATTTGGAAAAATCATTTTGGTCATAATTTGGACCAGTCGCGGATAGGGTGAAAGACTAAATCTCAACGGATCTTCTTCATCTTCTGAATATTGATGCGTTTGGATGTTAGAAGACCCCACGGAGCGAAGACGGCTGATTTGGGGGGGGTTTCGGGGGCAAATTTGGAAAAATCATTTTGGTCATAATTTGGACCAGTCGCGGATAGGGCGAAAGACTAAATCTCAACGGATCTTCTTCATCTTCTGAATATTGATGCGTTTGGATGTTAGAAGACCCCACGGAGCGAAGACGGCTGATTTGGGGGGGGGGTTTCGGGGGCAAATTTGGAAAAATCATTTTGGTCATAATTTGGACCAGTCGCGGATAGGGCGAAAGACTAAATCTCAACCGATCTTCTTCATCTTCTGAATATTGATGCGTTTGGATGTTAGAAGACCCCACGGAGCGAAGACGGCTGATTTGGGGGGGGTTTCGGGGGCAAATTTGGAAAAATCATTTTGGTCATAATTTGGACGAGTCGCGGATAGGGCGAAAGACTAAATCTCAACGGATCTTCTTCATCTTCTGAATATTGATGCGTTTGGATGTTAGAAGACCCCACGGAGCGAAGACGGCTGATTTGGGGGGGGGTTTCGGGGGCAAATTTGGAAAAATCATTTTGGTCATAATTTGGACCAGTCGCGGATAGGGCGAAAGACTAAATCTCAACGGATCTTCTTCATCTTCTGAATATTGATGCGTTTGGATGTTAGAAGACCCCACGGAGCGAAGACGGCTGATTTGGGGGGGGTTTCGGGGGCAAATTTGGAAAAATCATTTTGGTCATAATTTGGACCAGTCGCGGATAGGGCGAAAGACTAAATCTCAACGGATCTTCTTCATCTTCTGAATATTGATGCGTTTGGATGTTAGAAGACCCCACGGAGCGAAGACGGCTGATTTGGGGGGGGTTTCGGGGGCAAATTTGGAAAAATCATTTTGGTCATAATTTGGACCAGTCGCGGATAGGGCGAAAGACTAAATCTCAACGGATCTTCTTCATCTTCTGAATATTGATGCGTTTGGATGTTAGAAGACCCCACGGAGCGAAGACGGCTGATTTGGGGGGGGTTTCGGGGGCAAATTTGGAAAAATCATTTTGGTCATAATTTGGACCAGTCGCGGATAGGGCGAAAGACTAAATCTCAACGGATCTTCTGAATATTGATGCGTTTGGATGTTAGAAGACCCCACGGAGCGAAGACGGCTGATTTGAAGGGGGTTTCGGGGGCAAATTTTGAAAAATCATTTTGGTCATAATTTGGACCAGTCGCGGATAGGGCGAAAGACTAAATCTCAACGGATCTTCTTCATCTTCTGAATATTGATGCGTTTGGATGTTAGAAGACCCCACGGAGCGAAGACGGCTGATTTGGGGGGGGTTTCGGGGGCAAATTTGGAAAAATCATTTTGGTCATAATTTGGACCAGTCGCGGATAAGGCGAAAGACTAAATCTCAACGGATCTTCTTCATCTTCTGAATATTGATGCGTTTGGATGTTAGAAGACCCCACGGAGCGAAGACGGCTGATTTGGGGGGGGGGTTTCGGGGGCAAATTTGGAAAAATCATTTTGGTCATAATTTGGACCAGTCGCGGATAGGGCGAAAGACTAAATCTCAACGGATCTTCTTCATCTTCTGAATATTGATGCGTTTGGATGTTAGAAGACCCCACGGAGGAAAGACGGCTGATTTGGGGGGGGTTTCGAGGCAAATTTGGAAAAATCATTTTGGTCATAATTTGGACCAGTCGTGGATAGGGGGAAAGACTAAATCTCAACGGATCTTCATCATCTTCTGAATATTGATGCGTTTGGATGTTAGAAGACCCCACGGAGCAAAGACGGCTGATTTGGGGGGGGTTTCGGGGGCAAATTTGGAAAAATCATTTTGGTCATAATTTGGACCAGTCGCGGATAGGGCGAAAGACTAAATCTCAACGGATCTTCTTCATCTTCTGAATATTGATGCGTTTGGATGTTAGAAGACCCCACGGAGCGAAGACGGCTGATTTGGGGGGGGTTTCGGGGGCAAATTTGGAAAAATCATTTTGGTCATAATTTGGACCAGTCGCGGATAGGGCGAAAGACTAAATCTCAACGGATCTTCTTCATCTTCTGAATATTGATGCGTTTGGATGTTAGAAGACCCCACGGAGCAAAGACGGCTGATTTGGGGGGGGTTTCGGGGGCAAATTTGGAAAAATCATTTTGGTCATAATTTGGACCAGTCGCGGATAGGGCGAAAGACTAAATCTCAACGGATCTTCTTCATCTTCTGAATATTGATGCGTTTGGATGTTAGAAGACCCCACGGAGCGAAGACGGCTGATTTGGGGGGGGTTTCGGGGGCAAATTTGGAAAAATCATTTTGGTCATAATTTGGACCAGTCGCGGATAGGGTGAAAGACTAAATCTCAACGGATCTTCTTCATCTTCTGAATATTGATGCGTTTGGATGTTAGAAGACCCCACGGAGCGAAGACGGCTGATTTGGGGGGGGTTTCGGGGGCAAATTTGGAAAAATCATTTTGGTCATAATTTGGACCAGTCGCGGATAGGGCGAAAGACTAAATCTCAACGGATCTTCTTCATCTTCTGAATATTGATGCGTTTGGATGTTAGAAGACCCCACGGAGCGAAGACGGCTGATTTGGGGGGGGTTTCGGGGGCAAATTTGGAAAAATCATTTTGGTCATAATTTGGACCAGTCGCGGATAGGGCGAAAGACTAAATCTCAACGGATCTTCTTCATCTTCTGAATAATGATGCGTTTGGATGTTAGAAGACCCCACGGAGCGAAGACGGCTGATTTGGGGGGGGTTTCGGGGGCAAATTTGGAAAAATCATTTTGGTCATAATTTGGACCAGTCGCGGATAGGGCGAAAGACTAAATCTCAACGGATCTTCTTCATCTTCTGAATATTGATGCGTTTGGATGTTAGAAGACCCCACGGAGCGAAGACGGCTGATTTGGGGGGGGTTTCGGGGGCAAATTTGGAAAAATCATTTTGGTCATAATTTGGACCAGTCGCGGATAGGGCGAAAGACTAAATCTCAACGGATCTTCTTCATCTTCTGAATATTGATGCGTTTGGATGTTAGAAGACCCCACGGAGCAAAGACGGCTGATTTGGGGGGGGTTTCGGGGGCAAATTTGGAAAAATCATTTTGGTCATAATTTGGACCAGTCGCGGATAGGGCGAAAGACTAAATTTCAACGGATCTTCTTCATCTTCTGAATATTGATGCGTTTGGATGTTAGAAGACCCCACGGAGCGAAGACGGCTGATTTGGGGGGGGTTTCGGGGGCAAATTTGGAAAAATCATTTTGGTCATAATTTGGACCAGTCGCGGATAGGGCGAAAGACTAAATCTCAACGGATCTTCTTCATCTTCTGAATATTGATGCGTTTGGATGTTAGAAGACCCCACGGAGCGAAGACGGCTGATTTGGGGGGGGTTTCGGGGGGAAATTTGGAAAAATCATTTTGGTCATAATTTGGACCAGTCGCGGATAGGGCGAAAGACTAAATCTCAACGGATCTTCTTCATCTTCTGAATATTGATGCGTTTGGATGTTAGAAGACCCCACGGAGCGAAGACGGCTGATTTGGGGGGGGGGTTTCGGGGGCAAATTTGGAAAAATCATTTTGGTCATAATTTGGACCAGTCGCGGATAGGGCGAAAGACTAAATCTTAACGGATCTTTTTCATCTTCTGAATATTGATGCGTTTGGATGTTAGAAGACCCCACGGAGCGAAGACGGCTGATTTGGGGGGGGTTTCGGGGGCAAATTTGGAAAAATCATTTTGGTCATAATTTGGACCAGTCGCGGATAGGGCGAAAGACTAAATCTCATCGGATCTTCTTCATCTTCTGAATATTGATGCGTTTGGATGTTAGAAGACCCCACGGAGCGAAGACGGCTGATTTGGGGGGGGGGTTTCGGGGGCAAATTTGGAAAAATCATTTTGGTCATAATTTGGACCAGTCGCGGATAGGGCGAAAGACTAAATCTCAACGGATCTTCTTCATCTTCTGAATATTGATCCGTTTGGATGTTAGAAGACCCCACGGAGCAAAGACGGCTGATTTGGGGGGGGTTTCGAGGCAAATTTGGAAAAATCATTTTGGTCATAATTTGGACCAGTCGTGGATAGGGGGAAAGACTAAATCTCAACGGATCTTCATCATCTTCTGAATATTGATGCGTTTGGATGTTAGAAGACCCCACAGAGCAAAGACGGCTGATTTGGGGGGGGTTTCGGGGGCAAATTTGGAAAAATCATTTTGGTCATAATTTGGACCAGTCGCGGATAGGGCGAAAGACTAAATCTCAACGGATCTTCTTCATCTTCTGAATATTGATGCGTTTGGATGTTAGAAGACCCCACGGAGCGAAGACGGCTGATTTGGGGGGGGTTTCGGGGGCAAATTTGGAAAAATCATTTTGGTCATAATTTGGACCAGTCGCGGATAGGGCGAAAGACTAAATCTCAACGGATCTTCTTCATCTTCTGAATATTGATGCGTTTGGATGTTAGAAGACCCCACGGAGCAAAGACGGCTGATTTGGGGGGGGTTTCGGGGGCAAATTTGGAAAAATCATTTTGGTCATAATTTGGACCAGTCGCGGATAGGGCGAAAGACTAAATCTCAACGGATCTTCTTCATCTTCTGAATATTGATGCGTTTGGATGTTAGAAGACCCCACGGAGCGAAGACAGCTGATTTGGGGGGGGTTTCGGGGGCAAATTTGGAAAAATCATTTTGGTCATAATTTGGACCAGTCGCGGATAGGGTGAAAGACTAAATCTCAACGGATCTTCTTCATCTTCTGAATATTGATGCGTTTGGATGTTAGAAGACCCCACGGAGCGAAGACGGCTGATTTGGGGGGGGTTTCGGGGGCAAATTTGGAAAAATCATTTTGGTCATAATTTGGACCAGTCGCGGATAGGGCGAAAGACTAAATCTCAACGGATCTTCTTCATCTTCTGAATATTGATGCGTTTGGATGTTAGAAGACCCCACGGAGCGAAGACGGCTGATTTGGGGGGGGTTTCGGGGGCAAATTTGGAAAAATCATTTTGGTCATAATTTGGACCAGTCGCGGATAGGGCGAAAGACTAAATCTCAACGGATCTTCTTCATCTTCTGAATATTGATGCGTTTGGATGTTAGAAGACCCCACGGAGCGAAGACGGCTGATTTGGGGGGGGTTTCGGGGGCAAATTTGGAAAAATCATTTTGGTCATAATTTGGACCAGTCGCGGATAGGGCGAAAGACTAAATCTCAACGGATCTTCTTCATCTTCTGAATATTGATGCGTTTGGATGTTAGAAGACCCCACGGAGCGAAGACGGCTGATTTGGGGGGGGTTTCGGGGGCAAATTTGGAAAAATCATTTTGGTCATAATTTGGACCAGTCGCGGATAGGGCGAAAGACTAAATCTCAACGGATCTTCTTCATCTTCTGAATATTGATGCGTTTGGATGTTAGAAGACCCCACGGAGCAAAGACGGCTGATTTGGGGGGGGGTTTCGGGGGCAAATTTGGAAAAATCATTTTGGTCATAATTTGGACCAGTCGCGGATAGGGCGAAAGACTAAATTTCAACGGATCTTCTTCATCTTCTGAATATTGATGCGTTTGGATGTTAGAAGACCCCACGGAGCGAAGACGGCTGATTTGGGGGGGGTTTCGGGGGCAAATTTGGAAAAATCATTTTGGTCATAATTTGGACCAGTCGCGGATAGGGCGAAGACTAAATCTCAACGGATCTTCTTCATCTTCTGAATATTGATGCGTTTGGATGTTAGAAGACCCCACGGAGCGAAGACGGCTGATTTGGGGGGGGTTTCGGGGGGAAATTTGGAAAAATCATTTTGGTCATAATTTGGACCAGTCGCGGATAGGGCGAAAGACTAAATCTCAACGGATCTTCTTCATCTTCTGAATATTGATGCGTTTGGATGTTAGAAGACCCCACGGAGCGAAGACGGCTGATTTGGGGGGGGGTTTCGGGGGCAAATTTGGAAAAATCATTTTGGTCATAATTTGGACCAGTCGCGGATAGGGCGAAAGACTAAATCTTAACGGATCTTTTTCATCTTCTGAATATTGATGCGTTTGGATGTTAGAAGACCCCACGGAGCGAAGACGGCTGATTTGGGGGGGGTTTCGGGGGCAAATTTGGAAAAATCATTTTGGTCATAATTTGGACCAGTCGCGGATAGGGCGAAAGACTAAATCTCATCGGATCTTCTTCATCTTCTGAATATTGATGCGTTTGGATGTTAGAAGACCCCACGGAGCGAAGACGGCTGATTTGGGGGGGGGGTTTCGGGGGCAAATTTGGAAAAATCATTTTGGTCATAATTTGGACCAGTCGCGGATAGGGCGAAAGACTAAATCTCAACGGATCTTCTTCATCTTCTGAATATTGATGCGTTTGGATGTTAGAAGACCCCACGGAGCAAAGACGGCTGATTTGGGGGGGGTTTCGGGGGCAAATTTGGAAAAATCATTTTGGTCATAATTTGGACCAGTCGCGGATAGGGCGAAAGACTAAATCTCAACGGATCTTCTTCATCTTCTGAATATTGATGCGTTTGGATGTTAGAAGACCCCACGGAGCGAAGACGGCTGATTTGGGGGGGGTTTCGGGGGCAAATTTGGAAAAATCATTTTGGTCATAATTTGGACCAGTCGCGGATAGGGCGAAAGACTAAATCTCAACGGATCTTCTTCATCTTCTAAAAATATTGATGCGTTTGGATGTTAGAAGACCCCACGGAGCGAAGACGGCTGATTTGGGGGGGGTTTCTGGGGCAAATTTGGAAAAATCATTTTGGTCATAATTTGGACCAGTCGCGGATAGGGCGAAAGACTAAATCTCAACGGATCTTCTTCATCTTCTGAATATTGATGCGTTTGGATGTTAGAAGACCCCACGGAGCAAAGACGGCTGATTTGGGGGGGGTTTCGGGGGCAAATTTGGAAAAATCATTTTGGTCATAATTTGGACCAGTCGCGGATAGGGCGAAAGACTAAATCTCAACGGATCTTCTTCATCTTCTGAATATTGATGCGTTTGGATGTTAGAAGACCCCACGGAGCGAAGACGGCTGATTTGGGGGGGGGTTTCGGGGGCAAATTTGGAAAAATCATTTTGGTCATAATTTGGACCAGTCGTGGATAGGGCGAAAGACTAAATCTTAACGGATCTTTTTCATCTTCTGAATATTGATGCGTTTGGATGTTAGAAGACCCCACGGAGCGAAGACGGCTGATTTGGGGGGGGTTTCGGGGGCAAATTTGGAAAAATCATTTTGGTCATAATTTGGACCAGTCGCGGATAGGGCGAAAGACTAAATCTCAACGGATCTTCTTCATCTTCTGAATATTGATGCGTTTGGATGTTAGAAGACCCCACGGAGCGAAGACGGCTGATTTGGGGGGGGTTTCGGGGGCAAATTTGGAAAAATCATTTTGGTCATAATTTGGACCAGTCGCGGATAAGGCGAAAGACTAAATCTCATCGGATCTTATTCATCTTCTGAATATTGATGCGTTTGGATGTTAGAAGACCCCACGGAGCGAAGACGGCTGATTTGGGGGGGGGTTTCGGGGGCAAATTTGGAAAAATCATTTTGGTCATAATTTGGACCAGTCGCGGATAAGGCGAAAGACTAAATCTCATCGGATCTTCTTCATCTTCTGAATATTGATGCGTTTGGATGTTAGAAGACCCCACGGAGCGAAGACGGCTGATTTGGGGGGGGGGTTTCGGGGGCAAATTTGGAAAAATCATTTTGGTCATAATTTGGACCAGTCGCGGATAGGGCGAAAGACTAAATCTCAACGGATCTTCTTCATCTTCTGAATATTGATGCGTTTGGATGTTAGAAGACCCCACGGAGCAAAGACGGCTGATTTGGGGGGGGTTTCGGGGGCAAATTTGGAAAAATCATTTTGGTCATAATTTGGACCAGTCGCGGATAGGGCGAAAGACTAAATCTCAACGGATCTTCTTCATCTTCTGAATATTGATGCGTTTGGATGTTAGAAGACCCCACGGAGCGAAGACGGCTGATTTGGGGGGGGTTTCGGGGGCAAATTTGGAAAAATCATTTTGGTCATAATTTGGACCAGTCGCGGATAGGGCGAAAGACTAAATCTCAACGGATCTTCTTCATCTTCTAAAAATATTGATGCGTTTGGATGTTAGAAGACCCCACGGAGCGAAGACGGCTGATTTGGGGGGGGTTTCTGGGGCAAATTTGGAAAAATCATTTTGGTCATAATTTGGACCAGTCGCGGATAGGGCGAAAGACTAAATCTCAACGGATCTTCTTCATCTTCTGAATATTGATGCGTTTGGATGTTAGAAGACCCCACGGAGCAAAGACGGCTGATTTGGGGGGGGTTTCGGGGGCAAATTTGGAAAAATCATTTTGGTCATAATTTGGACCAGTCGCGGATAGGGCGAAAGACTAAATCTCAACGGATCTTCTTCATCTTCTGAATATTGATGCGTTTGGATGTTAGAAGACCCCACGGAGCGAAGACGGCTGATTTGGGGGGGGGTTTCGGGGGCAAATTTGGAAAAATCATTTTGGTCATAATTTGGACCAGTCGTGGATAGGGCGAAAGACTAAATCTTAACGGATCTTTTTCATCTTCTGAATATTGATGCGTTTGGATGTTAGAAGACCCCACAGAGCGAAGACGGCTGATTTGGGGGGGGTTTCGGGGGCAAATTTGGAAAAATCATTTTGGTCATAATTTGGACCAGTCGCGGATAGGGCGAAAGACTAAATCTCAACGGATCTTCTTCATCTTCTGAATATTGATGCGTTTGGATGTTAGAAGACCCCACGGAGCGAAGACGGCTGATTTGGGGGGGGTTTCGGGGGCAAATTTGGAAAAATCATTTTGGTCATAATTTGGACCAGTCGCGGATAAGGCGAAAGACTAAATCTCATCGGATCTTCTTCATCTTCTGAATATTGATGCGTTTGGATGTTAGAAGACCCCACGGAGCGAAGACGGCTGATTTGGGGGGGGGGGTTTCGGGGGCAAATTTGGAAAAATCATTTTGGTCATAATTTGGACCAGTCGCGGATAGGGCGAAAGACTAAATCTCAACGGATCTTCTTCATCTTCTAAAAATATTGATGCGTTTGGATGTTAGAAGACCCCACGGAGCGAAGACGGCTGATTTGGGGGGGGTTTCTGGGGCAAATTTGGAAAAATCATTTTGGTCATAATTTGGACCAGTCGCGGATAGGGCGAAAGACTAAATCTCAACGGATCTTCTTCATCTTCTGAATATTGATGCGTTTGGATGTTAGAAGACCCCACGGAGCAAAGACGGCTGATTTGGGGGGGGTTTCGGGGGCAAATTTGGAAAAATCATTTTGGTCATAATTTGGACCAGTCGCGGATAGGGCGAAAGACTAAATCTCAACGGATCTTCTTCATCTTCTGAATATTGATGCGTTTGGATGTTAGAAGACCCCACGGAGCGAAGACGGCTGATTTGGGGGGGGTTTCGGGGCAAATTTGGAAAAATCATTTTGGTCATAATTTGGACCAGTCGTGGATAGGGCGAAAGACTAAATCTTAACGGATCTTTTTCATCTTCTGAATATTGATGCGTTTGGATGTTAGAAGACCCCACAGAGCGAAGACGGCTGATTTGGGGGGGGTTTCGGGGGCAAATTTGGAAAAATCATTTTGGTCATAATTTGGACCAGTCGCGGATAGGGCGAAAGACTAAATCTCAACGGATCTTCTTCATCTTCTGAATATTGATGCGTTTGGATGTTAGAAGACCCCACGGAGCGAAGACGGCTGATTTGGGGGGGGTTTCGGGGGCAAATTTGGAAAAATCATTTTGGTCATAATTTGGACCAGTCGCGGATAAGGCGAAAGACTAAATCTCATCGGATCTTCTTCATCTTCTGAATATTGATGCGTTTGGATGTTAGAAGACCCCACGGAGCGAAGACGGCTGATTTGGGGGGGGGGGTTTCGGGGGCAAATTTGGAAAAATCATTTTGGTCATAATTTGGACCAGTCGCGGATAAGGCGAAAGACTAAATCTCATCGGATCTTCTTCATCTTCTGAATATTGATGCGTTTGGATGTTAGAAGACCCACGGAGCGAAGACGGCTGATTTGGGGGGGGGGTTTCGGGGGCAAATTTGGAAAAATCATTTTGGTCATAATTTGGACCAGTCGCGGATAGGGCGAAAGACTAAATCTCAACGGATCTTCTTCATCTTCTGAATATTGATGCGTTTGGATGTTAGAAGACCCCACGGAGCAAAGACGGCTGATTTGGGGGGGGTTTCGGGGGCAAATTTGGAAAAATCATTTTGGTCATAATTTGGACCAGTCGCGGATAGGGCGAAAGACTAAATCTCAACGGATCTTCTTCATCTTCTGAATATTGATGCGTTTGGATGTTAGAAGACCCCACGGAGCGAAGACGGCTGATTTGGGGGGGGTTTCGGGGGCAAATTTGGAAAAATCATTTTGGTCATAATTTGGACCAGTCGCGGATAGGGCGAAAGACTAAATCTCAACGGATCTTCTTCATCTTCTGAATATTGATGCGTTTGGATGTTAGAAGACCCCACGGAGCGAAGACGGCTGATTTGGGGGGGGTTTCGGGGGCAAATTTGGAAAAATCATTTTGGTCATAATTTGGACCAGTCGCGGATAGGGCGAAAGACTAAATCTCAACGGATCTTCTTCATCTTCTGAATATTGATGCGTTTGGATGTTAGAAGACCCCACGGAGCGAAGACGGCTGATTTGGGGGGGGTTTCGGGGGCAAATTTGGAAAAATCATTTTGGTCATAATTTGGACCAGTCGCGGATAGGGCGAAAGACTAAATCTCAACGGATCTTCTTCATCTTCTGAATATTGATGCGTTTGGATGTTAGAAGACCCCACGGAGCGAAGACGGCTGATTTGGGGGGGGTTTCGGGGGCAAATTTGGAAAAATCATTTTGGTCATAATTTGGACCAGTCGCGGATAGGGCGAAAGACTAAATCTCAACAACGGATCTTCTTCATCTTCTGAATATTGATGCGTTTGGATGTTAGAAGACCCCACGGAGCGAAGACGGCTGATTTGTGGGGGGGTTTCGGGGGCAAATTTGGAAAAATCATTTTGGTCATAATTTGGACCAGTCGCGGATAGGGCGAAAGACTAAATCTCAACGGATCTTCTTCATCTTCTGAATATTGATGCGTTTGGATGTTAGAAGACCCCACGGAGCGAAGACGGCTGATTTGGGGGGGGTTTCGGGGGCAAATTTGGAAAAATCATTTTGGTCATAATTTGGACCAGTCGCGGATAGGGCGAAAGACTAAATCTCAACGGATCTTCTTCATCTTCTGAATATTGATGCGTTTGGATGTTAGAAGACCCCACGGAGCGAAGACGGCTGATTTGGGGGGGGGTTTTGGGGGCAAATTTGGAAAAATCATTTTGGTCATAATTTGGACCAGTCGCGGATAGGGAGAAAGACTAAATCTCAACGGATCTTCTTCATCTTCTGAATATTGATGCGTTTGGATGTTAGAAGACCCCACGGAGCGAAGACGGCTGATTTGTGGGGGGGTTTCGGGGGCAAATTTGGAAAAATCATTTTGGTCATAATTTGGACCAGTCGCGGATAGGGCGAAAGACTAAATCTCAACGGATCTTCTTCATCTTCTGAATATTGATGCGTTTGGATGTTAGAAGACCCCACGGAGCGAAGACGGCTGATTTGGGGGGGGTTTCGGGGGCAAATTTGGAAAAATCATTTTGGTCATAATTTGGACCAGTCGCGGATAGGGCGAAAGACTAAATCTCAACGGATCTTCTTCATCTTCTGAATATTGATGCGTTTGGATGTTAGAAGACCCCACGGAGCGAAGACGGCTGATTTGGGGGGGGTTTCGGGGGCAAATTTGGAAAAATCATTTTGGTCATAATTTGGACCAGTCGCGGATAGGGCGAAAGACTAAATCTCAACGGATCTTCTTCATCTTCTGAATATTGATGCGTTTGGATGTTAGAAGACCCCACGGAGCGAAGACGGCTGATTTGGGGGGGGTTTCGGGGGCAAATTTGGAAAAATCATTTTGGTCATAATTTGGACCAGTCGCGGATAGGGCGAAAGACTAAATCTCAACGGATCTTCTTCATCTTCTGAATATTGATGCGTTTGGATGTTAGAAGACCCCACGGAGCGAAGACGGCTGATTTGGGGGGGGTTTCGGGGGCAAATTTGGAAAAATCATTTTGGTCATAATTTGGACCAGTCGCGGATAGGGCGAAAGACTAAATCTCAACGGATCTTCTTCATCTTCTGAATATTGATGCGTTTGGATGTTAGAAGACCCCACGGAGCGAAGACGGCTGATTTGGGGGGGGTTTCGGGGGCAAATTTGGAAAAATCATTTTGGTCATAATTTGGACCAGTCGCGGATAGGGCGAAAGACTAAATCTCAACGGATCTTCTTCATCTTCTGAATATTGATGCGTTTGGATGTTAGAAGACCCCACGGAGCGAAGACGGCTGATTTGGGGGGGGTTTCGGGGGCAAATTTGGAAAAATCATTTTGGTCATAATTTGGACCAGTCGCGGATAGGGCGAAAGACTAAATCTCAACGGATCTTCTTCATCTTCTGAATATTGATGCGTTTGGATGTTAGAAGACCCCACGGAGCGAAGACGGCTGATTTGGGGGGGGTTTCGGGGGCAAATTTGGAAAAATCATTTTGGTCATAATTTGGACCAGTCGCGGATAGGGCGAAAGACTAAATCTCAACGGATCTTCTTCATCTTCTGAATATTGATGCGTTTGGATGTTAGAAGACCCCACGGAGCGAAGACGGCTGATTTGGGGGGGGTTTCGGGGGCAAATTTGGAAAAATCATTTTGGTCATAATTTGGACCAGTCGCGGATAGGGCGAAAGACTAAATCTCAACGGATCTTCTTCATCTTCTGAATATTGATGCGTTTGGATGTTAGAAGACCCCACGGAGCGAAGACGGCTGATTTGGGGGGGGTTTCGGGGGCAAATTTGGAAAAATCATTTTGGTCATAATTTGGACCAGTCGCGGATAGGGCGAAAGACTAAATCTCAACGGATCTTCTTCATCTTCTGAATATTGATGCGTTTGGATGTTAGAAGACCCCACGGAGCGAAGACGGCTGATTTGGGGGGGGTTTCGGGGGCAAATTTGGAAAAATCATTTTGGTCATAATTTGGACCAGTCGCGGATAGGGCGAAAGACTAAATCTCAACGGATCTTCTTCATCTTCTGAATATTGATGCGTTTGGATGTTAGAAGACCCCACGGAGCGAAGACGGCTGATTTGGGGGGGGTTTCGGGGGCAAATTTGGAAAAATCATTTTGGTCATAATTTGGACCAGTCGCGGATAGGGCGAAAGACTAAATCTCAACGGATCTTCTTCATCTTCTGAATATTGATGCGTTTGGATGTTAGAAGACCCCACGGAGCGAAGACGGCTGATTTGGGGGGCTGATTTGGGGGGGGTTTCGGGGGCAAATTTGGAAAAATCATTTTGGTCATAATTTGGACCAGTCGCGGATAGGGCGAAAGACTAAATCTCAACGGATCTTCTTCATCTTCTGAATATTGATGCGTTTGGATGTTAGAAGACCCCACGGAGCGAAGACGGCTGATTTGGGGGGGGTTTCGGGGGCAAATTTGGAAAAATCATTTTGGTCATAATTTGGACCAGTCGCGGATAGGGCGAAAGACTAAATCTCAACGGATCTTCTTCATCTTCTGAATATTGATGCGTTTGGATGTTAGAAGACCCCACGGAGCGAAGACGGCTGATTTGGGGGGGGTTTCGGGGGCAAATTTGGAAAAATCATTTTGGTCATAATTTGGACCAGTCGCGGATAGGGCGAAAGACTAAATCTCAACGGATCTTCTTCATCTTCTGAATATTGATGCGTTTGGATGTTAGAAGACCCCACGGAGCGAAGACGGCTGATTTGGGGGGGGTTTCGGGGGCAAATTTGGAAAAATCATTTTGGTCATAATTTGGACCAGTCGCGGATAGGGCGAAAGACTAAATCTCAACGGATCTTCTTCATCTTCTGAATATTGATGCGTTTGGATGTTAGAAGACCCCACGGAGCGAAGACGGCTGATTTGGGGGGGGTTTCGGGGGCAAATTTGGAAAAATCATTTTGGTCATAATTTGGACCAGTCGCGGATAGGGCGAAAGACTAAATCTCAACGGATCTTCTTCATCTTCTGAATATTGATGCGTTTGGATGTTAGAAGACCCCACGGAGCGAAGACGGCTGATTTGGGGGGGGTTTCGGGGGCAAATTTGGAAAAATCATTTTGGTCATAATTTGGACCAGTCGCGGATAGGGCGAAAGACTAAATCTCAACGGATCTTCTTCATCTTCTGAATATTGATGCGTTTGGATGTTAGAAGACCCCACGGAGCGAAGACGGCTGATTTGGGGGGGGTTTCGGGGGCAAATTTGGAAAAATCATTTTGGTCATAATTTGGACCAGTCGCGGATAGGGCGAAAGACTAAATCTCAACGGATCTTCTTCATCTTCTGAATATTGATGCGTTTGGATGTTAGAAGACCCCACGGAGCGAAGACGGCTGATTTGGGGGGGGTTTCGGGGGCAAATTTGGAAGAATCATTTTGGTCATAATTTGGACCAGTCGCGGATAGGGCGAAAGACTAAATCTCAACGGATCTTCTTCATCTTCTGAATATTGATGCGTTTGGATGTTAGAAGACCCCACGGAGCGAAGACGGCTGATTTGGGGGGGGTTTCGGGGGCAAATTTGGAAAAATCATTTTGGTCATAATTTGGACCAGTCGCGGATAGGGCGAAAGACTAAATCTCAACGGATCTTCTTCATCTTCTGAATATTGATGCGTTTGGATGTTAGAAGACCCCACGGAGCGAAGACGGCTGATTTGGGGGGGGTTTCGGGGGCAAATTTGGAAAAATCATTTTGGTCATAATTTGGACCAGTCGCGGATAGGGCGAAAGACTAAATCTCAACGGATCTTCTTCATCTTCTGAATATTGATGCGTTTGGATGTTAGAAGACCCCACGGAGCGAAGACGGCTGATTTGGGGGGGGTTTCGGGGGCAAATTTGGAAAAATCATTTTGGTCATAATTTGGACCAGTCGCGGATAGGGCGAAAGACTAAATCTCAACGGATCTTCTTCATCTTCTGAATATTGATGCGTTTGGATGTTAGAAGACCCCACGGAGCGAAGACGGCTGATTTGGGGGGGGTTTCGGGGGCAAATTTGGAAAAATCATTTTGGTCATAATTTGGACCAGTCGCGGATAGGGCGAAAGACTAAATCTCAACGGATCTTCTTCATCTTCTGAATATTGATGCGTTTGGATGTTAGAAGACCCCACGGAGCGAAGACGGCTGATTTGGGGGGGGTTTCGGGGGCAAATTTGGAAAAATCATTTTGGTCATAATTTGGACCAGTCGCGGATAGGGCGAAAGACTAAATCTCAACGGATCTTCTTCATCTTCTGAATATTGATGCGTTTGGATGTTAGAAGACCCCACGGAGCGAAGACGGCTGATTTGGGGGGGGTTTCGGGGGCAAATTTGGAAAAATCATTTTGGTCATAATTTGGACCAGTCGCGGATAGGGCGAAAGACTAAATCTCAACGGATCTTCTTCATCTTCTGAATATTGATGCGTTTGGATGTTAGAAGACCCCACGGAGCGAAGACGGCTGATTTGGGGGGGGTTTCGGGGGCAAATTTGGAAAAATCATTTTGGTCATAATTTGGACCAGTCGCGGATAGGGCGAAAGACTAAATCTCAACGGATCTTCTTCATCTTCTGAATATTGATGCGTTTGGATGTTAGAAGACCCCACGGAGCGAAGACGGCTGATTTGGGGGGGGTTTCGGGGTTGGGGGGCAAATTTGGAAAAATCATTTTGGTCATAATTTGGACCAGTCGACGGATAGGGCGAAAGAACTAAATCTCAACGGATCTTCTTCATCTTCTGAATTTGTTGCGTTTGGATGTTAGAAGACCCTTTTGAGAGTTGGGGGCAAATTTGGAAAATCATTTTGGTCATAATTTGGACCAGTCGCGGATAGGGCGAAAGACTAAATCTCAACGGATCTTCTTCATCTTCTGAATATTGATGCGTTTGGATGTTAGAAGACCCCACGGAGCGAAGACGGCTGATTTGGGGGGGGTTTCGGGGGCAAATTTGGAAAAATCATTTTGGTCATAATTTGACCAGTCGCGGATAGGGCGAAAGACTAAATCTCAACGGATCTTCTTCATCTTCTGAATATTGATGCGTTTGGATGTTAGAAGACCCCACGGAGCGAAGACGGCTGATTTGGGGGGGGGTTTCGGGGGCAAATTTGGAAAAATCATTTTGGTCATAATTTGGACCAGTCGCGGATAGGGCGAAAGACTAAATCTCAACGGATCTTCTTCATCTTCTGAATATTGATGCGTTTGGATGTTAGAAGACCCCACGGAGCGAAGACGGCTGATTTGGGGGGGGGGTTTCGGGGGCAAATTTTGGAAAAATCATTTTGGTCATAATTTGGACCAGTCGCGGATAGGGCGAAAGACTAAATCTCAACGGATCTTCTTCATCTTCTGAATATTGATGCGTTTGGATGTTAGAAGACCCCACGGAGCGAAGACGGCTGATTTGGGGGGGGGTTTCGGGGGGCAAATTTTGGAAAAATCATTTTGGTCATAATTTGGACCAGTCGCGGATAGGGCGAAAGACTAAATCTCAACGGATCTTCTTCATCTTCTGAATATTGATGCGTTTGGATGTTAGAAGACCCCACGGAGCGAAGACCGGCTGATTTGGGGGGGGGTTTCGGGGGCAAATTTGGAAAAATCATTTTGGTCATAATTTGGACCAGTCGCGGATAGGGCGAAAGACTAAATCTCAACGGATCTTCTTCATCTTCTGAATATTGATGCGTTTGGATGTTAGAAGACCCCCACGGAGCGAAGACGGCTGATTTGGGGGGGGGGTTTCGGGGGCAAATTTGGAAAAATCATTTTGGTCATAATTTGGACCAGTCGCGGATAGGGCGAAAGACTAAATCTCAACGGATCTTCTTCATCTTCTGAATATTGATGCGTTTGGATGTTAGAAGACCCCACGGAGCGAAGACGGCTGATTTGGGGGGGTTTCGGGGGCAAATTTGGAAAAATCATTTTGGTCATAATTTGGACCAGTCGCGGATAGGGCGAAAGACTAAATCTCAACGGATCTTCTTCATCTTCTGAATATTGATGCGTTTGGATGTTAGAAGACCCCACGGAGCGAAGACGGCTGATTTGGGGGGGGGGTTTCGGGGGCAAATTTGGAAAAATCATTTTGGTCATAATTTGGACCAGTCGCGGATAGGGCGAAAGACTAAATCTCAACGGATCTTCTTCATCTTCTGAATATTGATGCGTTTGGATGTTAGAAGACCCCACGGAGCGAAGACGGCTGATTTGGGGGGGGTTTCGGGGGCAAATTTGGAAAAATCATTTTGGTCATAATTTGGACCAGTCGCGGATAGGGCGAAAGACTAAATCTCAACGGATCTTCTTCATCTTCTGAATATTGATGCGTTTGGATGTTAGAAGACCCCACGGAGCGAAGACGGCTGATTTGGGGGGGGGTTTCGGGGGCAAATTTGGAAAAATCATTTTGGTCATAATTTGGACCAGTCGCGGATAGGGCGAAAGACTAAATCTCAACGGATCTTCTTCATCTTCTGAATATTGATGCGTTTGGATGTTAGAAGACCCCACGGAGCGAAGACGGCTGATTTGGGGGGGGGGTTTCGGGGGCAAATTTGGAAAAATCATTTTGGTCATAATTTGGACCAGTCGCGGATAGGGCGAAAGACTAAATCTCAACGGATCTTCTTCATCTTCTGAATATTGATGCGTTTGGATGTTAGAAGACCCCACGGAGCGAAGACGGCTGATTTGGGGGGGGTTTCGGGGGCAAATTTGGAAAAATCATTTTGGTCATAATTTGGACCAGTCGCGGATAGGGCGAAAGACTAAATCTCAACGGATCTTCTTCATCTTCTGAATATTGATGCGTTTGGATGTTAGAAGACCCCACGGAGCGAAGACGGCTGATTTGGGGGGGGGTTTCGGGGGCAAATTTGGAAAAATCATTTTGGTCATAATTTGGACCAGTCGCGGATAGGGCGAAAGACTAAATCTCAACGGATCTTCTTCATCTTCTGAATATTGATGCGTTTGGATGTTAGAAGACCCCACGGAGCGAAGACGGCTGATTTGGGGGGGGTTTCGGGGCAAATTTGGAAAAATCATTTTGGTCATAATTTGGACCAGTCGCGGATAGGGCGGAAAGACTAAATCTCAACGGATCTTCTTCATCTTCTGAATATTGATGCGTTTGGATGTTAGAAGACCCCACGGAGCGAAGACGGCTGATTTGGGGGGGGTTTCGGGGGCAAATTTGGAAAAATCATTTTGGTCATAATTTGGACCAGTCGCGGATAGGGCGAAAGACTAAATCTCAACGGATCTTCTTCATCTTCTGAATATTGATGCGTTTGGATGTTAGAAGACCCCACGGAGCGAAGACGGCTGATTTGGGGGGGGGTTTCGGGGGCAAATTTGGAAAAATCATTTTGGTCATAATTTGGACCAGTCGCGGATAGGGCGAAAGACTAAATCTCAACGGATCTTCTTCATCTTCTGAATATTGATGCGTTTGGATGTTAGAAGACCCCACGGAGCGAAGACGGCTGATTTGGGGGGGGTTTCGGGGGCAAATTTGGAAAAATCATTTTGGTCATAATTTGGACCAGTCGCGGATAGGGCAAAAGACTAAATCTCAACGGATCTTCTTCATCTTCTGAATATTGATGCGTTTGGATGTTAGAAGACCCCACGGAGCGAAGACGGCTGATTTGGGGGGGGGTTTCGGGGGCAAATTTGGAAAAATCATTTTGGTCATAATTTGGACCAGTCGCGGATAGGGCGAAAGACTAAATCTCAACGGATCTTCTTCATCTTCTGAATATTGATGCGTTTGGATGTTAGAAGACCCCACGGAGCGAAGACGGCTGATTTGGGGGGGGTTTCGGGGGCAAATTTGGAAAAATCATTTTGGTCATAATTTGGACCAGTCGCGGATAGGGCGAAAGACTAAATCTCAACGGATCTTCTTCATCTTCTGAATATTGATGCGTTTGGATGTTAGAAGACCCCACGGAGCGAAGACGGCTGATTTGGGGGGGGGTTTCGGGGGCAAATTTGGAAAAATCATTTTGGTCATAATTTGGACCAGTCGCGGATAGGGCAAAGACTAAATCTCAACGGATCTTCTTCATCTTCTGAATATTGATGCGTTTGGATGTTAGAAGACCCCACGGAGCGAAGACGGCTGATTTGGGGGGGTTTCGGGGGCAAATTTGGAAAAATCATTTTGGTCATAATTTGGACCAGTCGCGGATAGGGCGAAAGACTAAATCTCAACGGATCTTCTTCATCTTCTGAATATTGATGCGTTTGGATGTTAGAAGACCCCACGGAGCGAAGACGGCTGATTTGGGGGGGGTTTCGGGGGCAAATTTGGAAAAATCATTTTGGTCATAATTTGGACCAGTCGCGGATAGGGCGAAAGACTAAATCTCAACGGATCTTCTTCATCTTCAGAATATTGATGCGTTTGGATGTTAGAAGACCCCACGGAGCGAAGACGGCTGATTTGGGGGGGGTTTCGGGGGCAAATTTGGAAAAATCATTTTGGTCAAAATTTGGACCAGTCGCGGATAGGGCGAAAGACTAAATCTCAACGGATCTTCTTCATCTTCTGAATATTGATGCGTTTGGATGTTAGAAGACCCCACGGAGCGAAGACGGCTGATTTGGGGGGGGGGTTTCGGGGGCAAATTTGGAAAAATCATTTTGGTCATAATTTGGACCAGTCGCGGATAGGGCGAAAGACTAAATCTCAACGGATCTTCTTCATCTTCTGAATATTGATGCGTTTGGATGTTAGAAGACCCCACGGAGCGAAGACGGCTGATTTGGGGGGGGGGTTTCGGGGGCAAATTTGGAAAAATCATTTTGGTCATAATTTGGACCAGTCGCGGATTGGGCGAAAGACTAAATCTCAACGGATCTTCTTCATCTTCTGAATATTGATGCGTTTGGATGTTAGAAGACCCCACGGAGCGAAGACGGCTGATTTGGGGGGGGTTTCGGGGGCAAATTTGGAAAAATCATTTTGGTCATAATTTGGACCAGTCGCGGATAGGGCGAAAGACTAAATCTCAACGGATCTTCTTCATCTTCTGAATATTGATGCGTTTGGATGTTAGAAGACCCCACGGAGCGAAGACGGCTGATTTGGGGGGGGTTTCGGGGGCAAATTTGGAAAAATCATTTTGGTCATAATTTGGACCAGTCGGGGATAGGGCGAAAGACTAAATCTCAACGGATCTTCTTCATCTTCTGAATATTGATGCGTTTGGATGTTAGAAGACCCCACGGAGCGAAGACGGCTGATTTTGGGGGGGGGTTTCGGGGGCAAATTTGGAAAAATCATTTTGGTCATAATTTGGACCAGTCGCGGATAGGGCGAAAGACTAAATCTCAACGGATCTTCTTCATCTTCTGAATATTGATGCGTTTGGATGTTAGAAGACCCCACGGAGCAAAGACGGCTGATTTGGGGGGGGGTTTCGGGGGCAAATTTGGAAAAATCATTTTGGTCATAATTTGGACCAGTCGCGGATAGGGCGAAAGACTAAATCTCAACGGATCTTCTTCATCTTCTGAATATTGATGCGTTTGGATGTTAGAAGACCCCACGGAGCGAAGACGGCTGATTTGGGGGGGGTTTCGGGGCAAATTTGGAAAAATCATTTTGGTCTTAATTTGGACCAGTCGCGGATAGGGCGAAAGACTAAATCTCAACGGATCTTCTTCATCTTCTGAATATTGATGCGTTTGGATGTTAGAAGACCCCACGGAGCGAAGACGGCTGATTTGGGGGGGGTTTCGGGGGCAAATTTGGAAAAATCATTTTGGTCATAATTTGGACCAGTCGCGGATAGGGCGAAAGACTAAATCTCAATGGATCTTCTTCATCTTCTGAATATTGATGCGTTTGGATGTTAGAAGACCCCACGGAGCGAAGACGGCTGATTTGGGGGGGGTTTCGGGGGCAAATTTGGAAAAATCATTTTGGTCATAATTTGGACCAGTCGCGGATAGGGCGAAAGACTAAATCTCAACGGATCTTCTTCATCTTCTGAATATTGATGCGTTTGGATGTTAGAAGACCGCACGGAGCGAAGACGGCTGATTTGTGGGGGGGTTTCGGGGGCAAATTTGGAAAAATCATTTTGGTCATAATTTGGACCAGTCGCGGATAGGGCGAAAGACTAAATCTCAACGGATCTTCTTCATCTTCTGAATATTGATGCGTTTGGATGTTAGAAGACCCCACGGAGCGAAGACGGCTGATTTGGGGGGGGTTTCGGGGGCAAATTTGGAAAAATCATTTTGGTCATAATTTGGACCAGTCGCGGATAGGGCGAAAGACTAAATCTCAACGGATCTTCTTCATCTTCTGAATATTGATGCGTTTGGATGTTAGAAGACCCCACGGAGCGAAGACGGCTGATTTGGGGGGGGGGTTTCGAGGGCAAATTTGGAAAAATCATTTTGGTCATAATTTGGACCAGTCGCGGATAGGGCGAAAGACTAAATCTCAACGGATCTTCTTCATCTTCTGAATATTGATGCGTTTGGATGTTAGAAGACCGCACGGAGCGAAGACGGCTGATTTGTGGGGGGGTTTCGGGGGCAAATTTGGAAAAATCATTTTGGTCATAATTTGGACCAGTCGCGGATAGGGCGAAAGACTAAATCTCAACGGATCTTCTTCATCTTCTGAATATTGATGCGTTTGGATGTTAGAAGACCCCACGGAGCGAAGACGGCTGATTTGGGGGGGGGTTTCGGGGGCAAATTTGGAAAAATCATTTTGGTCATAATTTGGACCAGTCGCGGATAGGGCGAAAGACTAAATCTCAACGGATCTTCTTCATCTTCTGAATATTGATGCGTTTGGATGTTAGAAGACCCCACGGAGCGAAGACGGCTGATTTGGGGGGGGTTTCGGGGGCAAATTTGGTAAAATCATTTTGGTCATAATTTGGACCAGTCGCGGATAGGGCGAAAGACTAAATCTCAACGGTTCTTCTTCATCTTCTGAATATTGATGCGTTTGGATGTTAGAAGACCCCACGGAGCGAAGACGGCTGATTTGTGGGGGGGTTTCGGGGGCAAATTTGGAAAAATCATTTTGGTCATAATTTGGACCAGTCGCGGATAGGGCGAAAGACTAAATCTCAACGGATCTTCTTCATCTTCTGAATATTGATGCGTTTGGATGTTAGAAGACCCCACGGAGCGAAGACGGCTGATTTGGGGGGGGTTTCGGGGGCAAATTTGGAAAAATCATTTTGGTCATAATTTGGACCAGTCGCGGATAGGGCGAAAGACTAAATCTCAACGGATCTTCTTCATCTTCTGAATATTGATGCGTTTGGATGTTAGAAGACCGCACGGAGCGAAGACGGCTGATTTGTGGGGGGGTTTCGGGGGCAAATTTGGAAAAATCATTTTGGTCATAATTTGGACCAGTCGCGGATAGGGCGAAAGACTAAATCTCAACGGATCTTCTTCATCTTCTGAATATTGATGCGTTTGGATGTTAGAAGACCCCACGGAGCGAAGACGGCTGATTTGGGGGGGGTTTCGGGGGCAAATTTGGAAAAATCATTTTGGTCATAATTTGGACCAGACGCGGATAGGGCGAAAGACTAAATCTCAACGGATCTTCTTCATCTTCTGAATATTGATGCGTTTGGATGTTAGAAGACCCCACGGAGCGAAGACGGCTGATTTGGGGGGGGGTTTCGGGGGCAAATTTGGAAAAATCATTTTGGTCATAATTTGGACCAGTCGCGGATAGGGCGAAAGACTAAATCTCAACGGATCTTCTTCATTTTCTGAATATTGATGCGTTTGGATGTTAGAAGACCGCACGGAGCGAAGACAGCTGATTTGTGGGGGGGTTTCGGGGGCAAATTTGGAAAAATCATTTTGGTCATAATTTGGACCAGTCGCGGATAGGGCGAAAGACTAAATCTCAACGGATCTTCTTCATCTTCTGAATATTGATGCGTTTGGATGTTAGAAGACCCCACGGAGCGAAGACGGCTGATTTGGGGGGGGTTTCGGGGGCAAATATGGAAAAATCATTTTGGTCATAATTTGGACCTGTCGCGGATAGGGCGAAAGACTAAATCTCAACGGATCTTCTTCATCTTCTGAATATTGATGCGTTTGGATGTTAGAAGACCCCACGGAGCGAAGAGGGCTGATTTGGGGGGGGTTTCGGGGGCAAATTTGGAAAAATCATTTTGGTCATAATTTGGACCAGTCGCGGATAGGGCGAAAGACTAAATCTCAACGGATCTTCTTCATCTTCTGAATATTGATGCGTTTGGATGTTAGAAGACCCCACGGAGCGAAGACGGCTGATTTGGGGGGGGTTTCGGGGGCAAATTTGGAAAAATCATTTTGGTCATAATTTGGACCAGTCGCGGATAGGGCGAAAGACTAAATCTCAACGGATCTTCTTCATCTTCTGAATATTGATGCGTTTGGATGTTAGAAGACCCCACGGAGCGAAGACGGCTGATTTGGGGGGGGTTTCGGGGGCAAATTTGGAAAAATCATTTTGATCATAATTTGGACCAGTCGCGGATAGGGCGAAAGACTAAATCTCAACGGATCTTCTTCATCTTCTGAATATTAATGCGTTTGGATGTTAGAAGACCCCACGGAGCGAAGACGGCTGATTGGGGGGGGGTTTCGGGGGCAAATTTGGAAAAATCATTTTGGTCATAATTTGGACCAGTCGCGGATAGGCCGAAAGACTAAATCTCAACGGATCTTCTTCATCTTCTGAATATTGATGCGTTTGGATGTTAGAAGACCCCACGGAGCAAAGACGGCTGATTTGGGGGGGGTTTTGGGGGCAAATTTGGAAAAATCATTTTGGTCATAATTTGGACCAGTCGCGGATAGGGCGAAAGACTAAATCTCAACGGATCTTCTTCATCTTCTGAATATTGATGCGTTTGGATGTTAGAAGACCCCACGGAGCGAAGACGGCTGATTTGGGGGGGGTTTCGGGGGCAAATTTTGAAAAATCATTTTGGTCATAATTTGGACCAGTCGCGGATAGGGCGAAAGACTAAATCTCAACGGATCTTCTTCATCTTCTGAATATTGATGCGTTTGGATGTTAGAAGACCCCACGGAGCGAAGACGGCTGATTTGGGGGGGGGTTTCGGGGGCAAATTTGGAAAAATCATTTTGGTCATAATTTGGACCAGTCGCGGATATGGCGAAAGACTAAATCTCAACGGATCTTCTTCATCTTCTGAATATTGATGCGTTTGGATGTTAGAAGACCCCACGGAGCGAAGACGGCTGATTTGGGGGGGGTTTCGGGGGCAAATTTGGAAAAATCATTTTGGTCATAATTTGGACCAGTCGCGGATAGGGCGAAAGACTAAATCTCAACGGATCTTCTTCATCTTCTGAATATTGATGCGTTTGGATGTTAGAAGACCCCACGGAGCGAAGACGGCTGATTTGGGGGGGGTTTCGGGGGCAAATTTGGAAAAATCATTTTGATCATAATTTGGACCAGTCGCGGAGAGGGCGAAAGACTAAATCTCAACGGATCTTCTTCATCTTCTGAATATTAATGCGTTTGGATGTTAGAAGACCCCACGGAGCGAAGACGGCTGATTGGGGGGGGGTTTCGGGGGCAAATTTGGAAAAATCATTTTGGTCATAATTTGGACCAGTCGCGGATAGGCCGAAAGACTAAATCTCAACGGATCTTCTTCATCTTCTGAATATTGATGCGTTTGGATGTTAGAAGACCCCACGGAGCAAAGACGGCTGATTTGGGGGGGGTTTTGGGGGCAAATTTGGAAAAATCATTTTGGTCATAATTTGGACCAGTCGCGGATAGGGCGAAAGACTAAATCTCAACGGATCTTCTTCATCTTCTGAATATTGATGCGTTTGGATGTTAGAAGACCCCACGGAGCGAAGACGGCTGATTTGGGGGGGGTTTCGGGGGCAAATTTGGAAAAATCATTTTGGTCATAATTTGGACCAGTCGCGGATAGGGCGAAAGACTAAATCTCAACGGATCTTCTTCATCTTCTGAATATTGATGCGTTTGGATGTTAGAAGACCCCACGGAGCGAAGACGGCTGATTTGGGGGGGGTTTCGGGGGCAAATTTGGAAAAATCATTTTGGTCATAATTTGGACCAGTCGCGGATAGGGCGAAAGACTAAATCTCAACGGATCTTCTTCATCTTCTGAATATTGATGCGTTTGGATGTTAGAAGACCCCACGGAGCGAAGACGGCTGATTTGGGGCGGGTTTCGGGGGCAAATTTGGAAAAATCATTTTGGTCATAATTTGGACCAGTCGCGGATAGGGCGAAAGACTAAATCTCAACGGATCTTCTTCATCTTCTGAATATTGATGCGTTTGGATGTTAGAAGACCCCACGGAGCAAAGACGGCTGATTTGGGGGGGGTTTCGGGGGCAAATTTGGAAAAATCATTTTGGTCATAATTTGGACCAGTCGCGGATAGGGCGAAAGACTAAATCTCAACGGATCTTCTTCATCTTCTGAATATTGATGCGTTTGGATGTTAGAAGACCCCACGGAGCGAAGACGGCTGATTTGGGGGGGGGTTTCGGGGGCAAATTTGGAAAAATCATTTTGGTCATAATTTGGACCAGTCGCGGATAGGGCGAAAGACTAAATCTCAACGGATCTTCTTCATCTTCTGAATATTGATGCGTTTGGATGTTAGAAGACCCCACGGAGCGAAGACGGCTGATTTGGGGGGGGGGTTTCGGGGGCAAATTTGGAAAAATCATTTTGGTCATAATTTGGACCAGTCGCGGATAGGGCGAAAGACTAAATCTCAACGGATCTTCTTCATCTTCTGAATATTGTTGCGTTTGGATGTTAGAAGACCCCACGGAGCGAAGACGGCTGATTTGGGGGGGGTTTCGGGGGAAAATTTGGAAAAATCATTTTGGTCATAATTTGGACCAGTCGCGGATAGGGCGAAAGACTAAATCTCAACGGATCTTCTTCATCTTCTGAATATTGATGCGTTTGGATGTTAGAAGACCCCACGGAGCGAAGACGGCTGATTTGTGGGGGGTTTTGGGGGCAAATTTGGAAAAATCATTTTGGTCATAATTTGGACCAGTCGCGGATAGGGCGAAAGACTAAATCTCAACGGATCTTCTTCATCTTCTGAATATTGATGCGTTTGGATGTTAGAAGACCCCACGGAGCGAAGACGGCTGATTTGGGGGGGGTTTCGGGGGCAAATTTGGAAAAATCATTTTGGTCATAATTTGGACCAGTCGCGGATAGGGCGAAAGACTAAATCTCAACGGATCTTCTTCATCTTCTGAATATTGATGCGTTTGGATGTTAGAAGACCCCACGGAGCGAAGACGGCTGATTTGGGGGGGGGGTTTCGAGGGCAAATTTGGAAAAATCATTTTGGTCATAATTTGGACCAGTCGCGGATAGGGCGAAAGACTAAATCTCAACGGATCTTCTTCATCTTCTGAATATTGATGGGTTTGGATGTTAGAAGACCGCACGGAGCGAAGACGGCTGATTTGTGGGGGGGTTTCGGGGGCAAATTTGGAAAAATCATTTTGGTCATAATTTGGACCAGTCGCGGATAGGGCGAAAGACTAAATCTCAACGGATCTTCTTCATCTTCTGAATATTGATGCGTTTGGATGTTAGAAGACCCCACGGAGCGAAGACGGCTGATTTGGGGGGGGTTTCGGGGGCAAATTTGGAAAAATCATTTTGGTCATAATTTGGACCAGTCGCGGATAGGGCGAAAGACTAAATCTCAACGGATCTTCTTCATCTTCTGAATATTGATGCGTTTGGATGTTAGAAGACCCCACGGAGCGAAGACGGCTGATTTGGGGGGGGTTTCGGGGGCAAATTTGGTAAAATCATTTTGGTCATAATTTGGACCAGTCGCGGATAGGGCGAAAGACTAAATCTCAACGGTTCTTCTTCATCTTCTGAATATTGATGCGTTTGGATGTTAGAAGACCCCACGGAGCGAAGACGGCTGATTTGTGGGGGGGTTTCGGGGGCAAATTTGGAAAAATCATTTTGGTCATAATTTGGACCAGTCGCGGATAGGGCGAAAGACTAAATCTCAACGGATCTTCTTCATCTTCTGAATATTGATGCGTTTGGATGTTAGAAGACCCCACGGAGCGAAGACGGCTGATTTGGGGGGGGTTTCGGGGGCAAATTTGGAAAAATCATTTTGGTCATAATTTGGACCAGTCGCGGATAGGGCGAAAGACTAAATCTCAACGGATCTTCTTCATCTTCTGAATATTGATGCGTTTGGATGTTAGAAGACCGCACGGAGTGAAGACGGCTGATTTGTGGGGGGGTTTCGGGGGCAAATTTGGAAAAATCATTTTGGTCATAATTTGGACCAGTCGCGGATAGGGCGAAAGACTAAATCTCAACGGATCTTCTTCATCTTCTGAATATTGATGCGTTTGGATGTTAGAAGACCCCACGGAGCGAAGACGGCTGATTTGGGGGGGGTTTCGGGGGCAAATTTGGAAAAATCATTTTGGTCATAATTTGGACCAGACGCGGATAGGGCGAAAGACTAAATCTCAACGGATCTTCTTCATCTTCTGAATATTGATGCGTTTGGATGTTAGAAGACCCCACGGAGCGAAGACGGCTGATTTGGGGGGGGTTTCGGGGGCAAATTTGGAAAAATCATTTTGGTCATAATTTGGACCAGTCGCGGATAGGGCGAAAGACTAAATCTCAACGGATCTTCTTCATCTTCTGAATATTGATGCGTTTGGATGTTAGAAGACCGCACGGAGCGAAGACAGCTGATTTGTGGGGGGGGTTCGGGGGCAAATTTGGAAAAATCATTTTGGTCATAATTTGGACCAGTCGCGGATAGGGCGAAAGACTAAATCTCAACGGATCTTCTTCATCTTCTGAATATTGATGCGTTTGGATGTTAGAAGACCCCACGGAGCGAAGACGGCTGATTTGGGGGGGGTTTCGGGGGCAAATATGGAAAAATCATTTTGGTCATAATTTGGACCAGTCGCGGATAGGGCGAAAGACTAAATCTCAACGGATCTTCTTCATCTTCTGAATATTGATGCGTTTGGATGTTAGAAGACCCCACGGAGCGAAGACGGCTGATTTGGGGGGGGTTTCGGGGGCAAATTTGGAAAAATCATTTTGGTCATAATTTGGACCATTCGCTGATAGGGCGAAAGACTAAATCTCAACGGATCTTCTTCATCTTCTGAATATTGATGCGTTTGGATGTTAGAAGACCCCACGGAGCGAAGACGGCTGATTTGGGGGGGGTTTCGGGGGCAAATTTGGAAAAATCATTTTGGTCATAATTTGGACCAGTCGCGGATAGGGCGAAAGACTAAATCTCAACGGATCTTCTTCATCTTCTGAATATTGATGCGTTTGGATGTTAGAAGACCCCTAGGAGCGAAGACGGCTGATTTGTGGGGGGGTTTCGGGGGCAAATTTGGAAAAATCATTTTGGTCATAATTTGGACCAGTCGTGGATAGGGCGAAAGACTAAATCTCAACGGATCTTCTTCATCTTCTGAATATTGATGCGTTTGGATGTTAGAAGACCCCACGGAGCGAAGACGGCTGATTTGGGGGGGGTTTCGGGGGCAAATTTGGAAAAAATCATTTTGGTCATAATTTGGACCAGTCGCGGATAGGGCGAAAGACTAAATCTCAACGGATCTTCTTCATCTTCTGAATATTGATGCGTTTGGATGTTAGAAGACCCCACGGAGCGAAGACGGCTGATTTGGGGGGGGTTTCGGGGGCAAATTTGGAAAAATCATTTTGGTCATAATTTGGACCAGTCGCGGATAGGGCGAAAGACTAAATCTCAACGGATCTTCTTCATCTTCTGAATATTGATGCGTTTGGATGTTAAAAGACCCCACGGAGCGAAGACGGCTGATTTGTGGGGGGGTTTCGGGGGCAAATTTGGAAAAATCATTTTGGTCATAATTTGGACCAGTCGCTGATAGGGCGAAAGACTAAATCTCAACGGATCTTCTTCATCTTCTGAATATTGATGCGTTTGGATGTTAGAAGACCCCACGGAGCGAAGACGGCTCATTTGGGGGGGGTTTCGGGGGCAAATTTGGAAAAATCATTTTGGTCATAATTTGGACCAGTCGCGGATAGGGCGAAAGACTAAATCTCAACGGATCTTCTTCATCTTCTGAATATTGATGCGTTTGGATGTTAGAAGACCCCACGGAGCGAAGACGGCTGATTTGGGGCGGGTTTCGGGGGCAAATTTGGAAAAATCATTTTGGTCATAATTTGGACCAGTCGCGGATAGGGCGAAAGACTAAATCTCAACGGATCTTCTTCATCTTCTGAATATTGATGCGTTTGGATGTTAGAAGACCCCACGGAGCAAAGACGGCTGATTTGGGGGGGGTTTCGGGGGCAAATTTGGAAAAATCATTTTGGTCATAATTTGGACCAGTCGCGGATAGGGCGAAAGACTAAATCTCAACGGATCTTCTTCATCTTCTGAATATTGATGCGTTTGGATGTTAGAAGACCCCACGGAGCGAAGACGGCTGATTTGGGGGGGGGTTTCGGGGGCAAATTTGGAAAAATCATTTTGGTCATAATTTGGACCAGTCGCGGATAGGGCGAAAGACTAAATCTCAACGGATCTTCTTCATCTTCTGAATATTGATGCGTTTGGATGTTAGAAGACCCCACGGAGCGAAGACGGCTGATTTGGGGGGGGGGTTTCGGGGGCAAATTTGGAAAAATCATTTTGGTCATAATTTGGACCAGTCGCGGATAGGGCGAAAGACTAAATCTCAACGGATCTTCTTCATCTTCTGAATATTGATGCGTTTGGATGTTAGAAAACCCCACGGAGCGAAGACGGCTGATTTCGGGGGGTTTCGGGGGCAAATTTGGAAAAATCATTTTGGTCATAATTTGGACCAGTCGCGGATAGGGCGAAAGACTAAATCTCAACGGATCTTCTTCATCTTCTGAATATTGTTGCGTTTGGATGTTAGAAGACCCCACGGAGCGAAGACGGCTGATTTGGGGGGGGTTTCGGGGGCAAATTTGGAAAAATCATTTTGGTCATAATTTGGACCAGTCGCGGATAGGGCGAAAGACTAAATCTCAACGGATCTTCTTCATCTTCTGAATATTGATGCGTTTGGATGTTAGAAGACCCCACGGAGCGAAGACGGCTGATTTGGGGGGGGTTTCGGGGGCAAATTTGGAAAAATCATTTTGGTCATAATTTGGACCAGTCGCGGATAGGGCGAAAGACTAAATCTCAACGGATCTTCTTCATCTTCTGAATATTGATGCGTTTGGATGTTAGAAGACCCCACGGAGCGAAGACGGCTGATTTGGGGGGGGTTTCGGGGGCAAATTTGGAAAAATCATTTTGGTCATAATTTGGACCAGTCGCGGATAGGGCGAAAGACTAAATCTCAACGGATCTTCTTCATCTTCTGAATATTGATGCGTTTGGATGTTAGAAGACCCCACGGAGCGAAGACGGCTGATTTGGGGGGGGGTTTCGGGGGCAAATTTGGAAAAATCATTTTGGTCATAATTTGGACCAGTCGCGGATAGGGCGAAAGACTAAATCTCAACGGATCTTCTTCATCTTCTGAATATTGATGCGTTTGGATGTTAGAAGACCCCACGGAGCGAAGACGGCTGATTTGGGGGGGGTTTCGGGGGCAAATTTGGAAAAATCATTTTGGTCATAATTTGGACCAGTCGCGGATAGGGCGAAAGACTAAATCTCAACGGATCTTCTTCATCTTCTGAATATTGATGCGTTTGGATGTTAAAAGACCCCACGGAGCGAAGACGGCTGATTTGTGGGGGGGTTTCGGGGGCAAATTTGGAAAAATCATTTTGGTCATAATTTGGACCAGTCGCTGATAGGGCGAAAGACTAAATCTCAACGGATCTTCTTCATCTTCTGAATATTGATGCGTTTGGATGTTAGAAGACCCCACGGAGCGAAGACGGCTGATTTGGGGGGGGTTTCGGGGGCAAATTTGGAAAAATCATTTTGGTCATAATTTGGACCAGTCGCGGATAGGGCGAAAGACTAAATCTCAACGGATCTTCTTCATCTTCTGAATATTGATGCGTTTGGATGTTAGAAGACCCCACGGAGCGAAGACGGCTGATTTGGGGCGGGTTTCGGGGGCAAATTTGGAAAAATCATTTTGGTCATAATTTGGACCAGTCGCGGATAGGGCGAAAGACTAAATCTCAACGGATCTTCTTCATCTTCTGAATATTGATGCGTTTGGATGTTAGAAGACCCCACGGAGCAAAGACGGCTGATTTGGGGGGGGTTTCGGGGGCAAATTTGGAAAAATCATTTTGGTCATAATTTGGACCAGTCGCGGATAGGGCGAAAGACTAAATCTCAACGGATCTTCTTCATCTTCTGAATATTGATGCGTTTGGATGTTAGAAGACCCCACGGAGCGAAGACGGCTGATTTGGGGGGGGGTTTCGGGGGCAAATTTGGAAAAATCATTTTGGTCATAATTTGGACCAGTCGCGGATAGGGCGAAAGACTAAATCTCAACGGATCTTCTTCATCTTCTGAATATTGATGCGTTTGGATGTTAGAAGACCCCACGGAGCGAAGACGGCTGATTTGGGGGGGGGGTTTCGGGGGCAAATTTGGAAAAATCATTTTGGTCATAATTTGGACCAGTCGCGGATAGGGCGAAAGACTAAATCTCAACGGATCTTCTTCATCTTCTGAATATTGATGCGTTTGGATGTTAGAAAACCCCACGGAGCGAAGACGGCTGATTTCGGGGGGTTTCGGGGGCAAATTTGGAAAAATCATTTTGGTCATAATTTGGACCAGTCGCGGATAGGGCGAAAGACTAAATCTCAACGGATCTTCTTCATCTTCTGAATATTGTTGCGTTTGGATGTTAGAAGACCCCACGGAGCGAAGACGGCTGATTTGGGGGGGGTTTCGGGGGCAAATTTGGAAAAATCATTTTGGTCATAATTTGGACCAGTCGCGGATAGGGCGAAAGACTAAATCTCAACGGATCTTCTTCATCTTCTGAATATTGATGCGTTTGGATGTTAGAAGACCCCACGGAGCGAAGACGGCTGATTTGGGGGGGGTTTCGGGGGCAAATTTGGAAAAATCATTTTGGTCATAATTTGGACCAGTCGCGGATAGGGCGAAAGACTAAATCTCAACGGATCTTCTTCATCTTCTGAATATTGATGCGTTTGGATGTTAGAAGACCCCACGGAGCGAAGACGGCTGATTTGGGGGGGGTTTCGGGGGCAAATTTGGAAAAATCATTTTGGTCATAATTTGGACCAGTCGCGGATAGGGCGAAAGACTAAATCTCAACGGATCTTCTTCATCTTCTGAATATTGATGCGTTTGGATGTTAGAAGACCCCACGGAGCGAAGACGGCTGATTTGGGGGGGGGTTTCGGGGGCAAATTTGGAAAAATCATTTTGGTCATAATTTGGACCAGTCGCGGATAGGGCGAAAGACTAAATCTCAACGGATCTTCTTCATCTTCTGAATATTGATGCGTTTGGATGTTAGAAGACCCCACGGAGCGAAGACGGCTGATTTGGGGGGGGGGTTTCGGGGGCAAATTTGGAAAAATCATTTTGGTCATAATTTGGACCAGTCGCGGATAGGGCGAAAGACTAAATCTCAACGGATCTTCTTCATCTTCTGAATATTGATGCGTTTGGATGTTAGAAAACCCCACGGAGCAAAGACGGCTGATTTGGGGGGGGTTTCGGGGGCAAATTTGGAAAAATCATTTTGGTCATAATTTGGACCAGTCGCGGATAGGGCGAAAGACTAAATCTCAACGGATCTTCTTCATCTTCTGAATATTGTTGCGTTTGGATGTTAGAAGACCCCACGGAGCGAAGACGGCTGATTTGGGGGGGGTTTCGGGGGCAAATTTGGAAAAATCATTTTGGTCATAATTTGGACCAGTCGCGGATAGGGCGAAAGACTTAATCTCAACGGATCTTCTTCATCTTCTGAATATTGTTGCGTTTGGATGTTAGAAGACCCCACGGAGCGAAGACGGCTGATTTGGGGGGGGTTTCGGGGGCAAATTTGGAAAAATCATTTTGGTCATAATTTGGACCAGTCGCGGATAGGGCGAAAGACTAAATCTCAACGGATCTTCTTCATCTTCTGAATATTGATGCGTTTGGATGTTAGAAGACCCCACGGAGCAAAGACGGCTGATTTGGGGGGGGTTTTGGGGGCAAATTAGGAAAAATCATTTTGGTCATAATTTGGACCAGTCGCGGACAGGCGAAAGACTAAATCTCAACGGATCTTCTTCATCTTCTGAATATTGATGTGTTTGGATGTTAGAAGACCCCACGGAGCGAAGACGGCTGATTTGGGGGGGGGGTTTCGGGGGCAAATTTGGAAAAATCATTTTGGTCATAATTTGGACCAGTCGTGGATAGGGCGAAAGACTAAATCTCAACGGATCTTCTTCATCTTCTGAATATTGATGCGTTTGGATGTTAGAAGACCCCACGGAGCGAAGACTGCTGATTTGGGGGGGGGGTTTCGGGGGCAAATTTGGAAAAATCATTTTGGTCATAATTTGGACCAGTCGCGGATAGGGCGAAAGACTAAATCTCAACGGATCTTCTTCATCTTCTGAATATTGATGCGTTTGGATGTTAGAAGACCCCACGGAGCGAAGACGGCTGATTTGGGGGGGGTTTCGGGGGCAAATTTGGAAAAATCATTTTGGTCATAATTTGGACCAGTCGCGGATAGGGCGAAAGACTAAATCTCAACGGATCTTCTTCATCTTCTGAATATTGATGCGTTTGGATGTTAGAAGACCCCACGGAGCAAAGACGGCTGATTTGGGGGGGGTTTCGGGGGCAAATTTGGAAAAATCATTTTGGTCATAATTTGGACCAGTCGCGGATAGGGCGAAAGACAAAATCTCAACGGATCTTCTTCATCTTCTGAATATTGATGCGTTTGGATGTTAGAAGACCCCACGGAGCGAAGACGGCTGATTTGGGGGGGGTTTCTGGGGCAAATTTGGAAAAATCATTTTGGTCATAATTTGGACCAGTCGCGGATAGGGCGAAAGACTAAATCTCAACGGATCTTCTTCATCTTCTGAATATTGATGCGTTTGGATGTTAGAAGACCCCACGGAGCGAAGACGGCTGATTTGGGGGGGGGTTTCGGGGGCAAATTTGGAAAAATCATTTTGGTCATAATTTGGACCAGTCGCGGATAGGGCGAAAGACTTAATCTCAACGGATCTTCTTCATCTTCTGAATATTGATGCGTTTGGATGTTAGAAGACCCCACGGAGCGAAGACGGCTGATTTGGGGGGGGTTTCGGGGGCAAATTTGGAAAAATCATTTTGGTCATAATTTGGACCAGTCGCGGATAGGGCGAAAGACTAAATCTCAACGGATCTTCTTCATCTTCTGAATATTGTTGCGTTTGGATGTTAGAAGACCCCACGGAGCGAAGACGGCTGATTTGGGGGGGGTTTCGGGGGCAAATTTGGAAAAATCATTTTGGTCATAATTTGGACCAGACGCGGATAGGGCGAAAGACTAAATCTCAACGGATCTTCTTCATCTTCTGAATATTGATGCGTTTGGATGTTAGAAGACCCCACGGAGCGAAGACGGCTGATTTGGGGGGGGTTTCGGGGGCAAATTTGGAAAAATCATTTTGGTCTTAATTTGGACCAGTCGCGGATAGGGCGAAAGACTAAATCTCAACGGATCTTCTTCATCTTCTGAATATTGATGCGTTTGGATGTTAGAAAACCCCACGGAGCGAAGACGGCTGATTTCGGGGGGTTTCGGGGGCAAATTTGGAAAAATCATTTTGGTCATAATTTGGACCAGTCGCGGATAGGGCGAAAGACTAAATCTCAACGGATCTTCTTCATCTTCTGAATATTGTTGCGTTTGGATGTTAGAAGACCCCACGGAGCGAAGACGGCTGATTTGGGGGGGGTTTCGGGGGCAAATTTGGAAAAATCATTTTGGTCATAATTTGGACCAGTCGCGGATAGGGCGAAAGACTAAATCTCAACGGATCTTCTTCATCTTCTGAATATTGATGCGTTTGGATGTTAGAAGACCCCACGGAGCGAAGACGGCTGATTTGGGGGGGGTTTCGGGGGCAAATTTGGAAAAATCATTTTGGTCATAATTTGGACCAGTCGCGGATAGGGCGAAAGACTAAATCTCAACGGATCTTCTTCATCTTCTGAATATTGATGCGTTTGGATGTTAGAAGACCCCACGGAGCGAAGACGGCTGATTTGGGGGGGGTTTCGGGGGCAAATTTGGAAAAATCATTTTGGTCATAATTTGGACCAGTCGCGGATAGGGCAAAAGACTAAATCTCAACGGATCTTCTTCATCTTCTGAATATTGATGCGTTTGGATGTTAGAAGACCCCACGGAGCGAAGACGGCTGATTTGGGGGGGGGTTTCGGGGGCAAATTTGGAAAAATCATTTTGGTCATAATTTGGACCAGTCGCGGATAGGGCGAAAAACTAAATCTCAACGGATCTTCTTCATCTTCTGAATATTGATGCGTTTGGATGTTAGAAGACCCCACGGAGCGAAGACGGCTGATTTGGGGGGGGGGTTTCGGGGGCAAATTTGGAAAAATCATTTTGGTCATAATTTGGACCAGTCGCGGATAGGGCGAAAGACTAAATCTCAACGGATCTTCTTCATCTTCTGAATATTGATGCGTTTGGATGTTAGAAAACCCCACGGAGCGAAGACGGCTGATTTGGGGGGGGTTTCGGGGGCAAATTTGGAAAAATCATTTTGGTCATAATTTGGACCAGTCGCGGATAGGGCGAAAGACTAAATCTCAACGGATCTTCTTCATCTTCTGAATATTGTTGCGTTTGGATGTTAGAAGACCCCACGGAGCGAAGACGGCTGATTTGGGGGGGGTTTCGGGGGCAAATTTGGAAAAATCATTTTGGTCATAATTTGGACCAGTCGCGGATAGGGCGAAAGACTAAATCTCAACGGATCTTCTTCATCTTCTGAATATTGATGCGTTTGGATGTTAGAAGACCCCACGGAGCAAAGACGGCTGATTTGGGGGGGGTTTTGGGGGCAAATTAGGAAAAATCATTTTGGTCATAATTTGGACCAGTCGCGGACAGGGCGAAAGACTAAATCTCAACGGATCTTCTTCATCTTCTGAATATTGATGTGTTTGGATGTTAGAAGACCCCACGGAGCGAAGACGGCTGATTTGGGGGGGGGTTTCGGGGGCAAATTTGGAAAAATCATTTTGGTCATAATTTGGACCAGTCGTGGATAGGGCGAAAGACTAAATCTCAACGGATCTTCTTCATCTTCTGAATATTGATGCGTTTGGATGTTAGAAGACCCCACGGAGCGAAGACGGCTGATTTGGGGGGGGGTTTCGGGGGCAAATTTGGAAAAATCATTTTGGTCATAATTTGGACCAGTCGCGGATAGGGCGAAAGACTAAATCTCAACGGATCTTCTTCATCTTCTGAATATTGATGCGTTTGGATGTTAGAAGACCCCACGGAGCGAAGACGGCTGATTTGGGGGGGGTTTCTGGGGCAAATTTGGAAAAATCATTTTGGTCATAATTTGGACCAGTCGCGGATAGGGCGAAAGACAAAATCTCAACGGATCTTCTTCATCTTCTGAATATTGATGCGTTTGGATGTTAGAAGACCCCACGGAGCGAAGACGGCTGATTTGGGGGGGGTTTCTGGGGCAAATTTGGAAAAATCATTTTGGTCATAATTTGGACCAGTCGCGGATAGGGCGAAAGACTAAATCTCAACGGATCTTCTTCATCTTCTGAATATTGATGCGTTTGGATGTTAGAAGACCCCACGGAGCGAAGACGGCTGATTTGGGGGGGGGTTTCGGGGGCAAATTTGGAAAAATCATTTTGGTCATAATTTGGACCAGTCGCGGATAGGGCGAAAGACTTAATCTCAACGGATCTTCTTCATCTTCTGAATATTGATGCGTTTGGATGTTAGAAGACCCCACGGAGCGAAGACGGCTGATTTGGGGGGGGTTTCGGGGGCAAATTTGGAAAAATCATTTTGGTCATAATTTGGACCAGTCGCGGATAGGGCGAAAGACTAAATCTCAACGGATCTTCTTCATCTTCTGAATATTGTTGCGTTTGGATGTTAGAAGACCCCACGGAGCGAAGACGGCTGATTTGGGGGGGGTTTCGGGGGCAAATTTGGAAAAATCATTTTGGTCATAATTTGGACCAGTCGCGGATAGGGCGAAAGACTAAATCTCAACGGATCTTCTTCATCTTCTGAATATTGATGCGTTTGGATGTTAGAAGACCCCACGGAGCGAAGACGGCTGATTTGGGGGGGGTTTCGGGGGCAAATTTGGAAAAATCATTTTGGTCTTAATTTGGACCAGTCGCGGATAGGGCGAAAGACTAAATCTCAACGGATCTTCTTCATCTTCTGAATATTGATGCGTTTGGATGTTAGAAAACCCCACGGAGCGAAGACGGCTGATTTCGGGGGGTTTCGGGGGCAAATTTGGAAAAATCATTTTGGTCATAATTTGGACCAGTCGCGGATAGGGCGAAAGACTAAATCTCAACGGATCTTCTTCATCTTCTGAATATTGTTGCGTTTGGATGTTAGAAGACCCCACGGAGCGAAGACGGCTGATTTGGGGGGGGTTTCGGGGGCAAATTTGGAAAAATCATTTTGGTCATAATTTGGACCAGTCGCGGATAGGGCGAAAGACTAAATCTCAACGGATCTTCTTCATCTTCTGAATATTGATGCGTTTGGATGTTAGAAGACCCCACGGAGCGAAGACGGCTGATTTGGGGGGGGTTTCGGGGGCAAATTTGGAAAAATCATTTTGGTCATAATTTGGACCAGTCGCGGATAGGGCGAAAGACTAAATCTCAACGGATCTTCTTCATCTTCTGAATATTGATGCGTTTGGATGTTAGAAGACCCCACGGAGCGAAGACGGCTGATTTGGGGGGGGTTTCGGGGGCAAATTTGGAAAAATCATTTTGGTCATAATTTGGACCAGTCGCGGATAGGGCAAAAGACTAAATCTCAACGGATCTTCTTCATCTTCTGAATATTGATGCGTTTGGATGTTAGAAGACCCCACGGAGCGAAGACGGCTGATTTGGGGGGGGGTTTCGGGGGCAAATTTGGAAAAATCATTTTGGTCATAATTTGGACCAGTCGCGGATAGGGCGAAAGACTAAATCTCAACGGATCTTCTTCATCTTCTGAATATTGATGCGTTTGGATGTTAGAAGACCCCACGGAGCGAAGACGGCTGATTTGGGGGGGGGGTTTCGGGGGCAAATTTGGAAAAATCATTTTGGTCATAATTTGGACCAGTCGCGGATAGGGCGAAAGACTAAATCTCAACGGATCTTCTTCATCTTCTGAATATTGATGCGTTTGGATGTTAGAAAACCCCACGGAGCGAAGACGGCTGATTTGGGGGGGGTTTCGGGGGCAAATTTGGAAAAATCATTTTGGTCATAATTTGGACCAGTCGCGGATAGGGCGAAAGACTAAATCTCAACGGATCTTCTTCATCTTCTGAATATTGTTGCGTTTGGATGTTAGAAGACCCCACGGAGCGAAGACGGCTGATTTGGGGGGGGTTTCGGGGGCAAATTTGGAAAAATCATTTTGGTCATAATTTGGACCAGTCGCGGATAGGGCGAAAGACTAAATCTCAACGGATCTTCTTCATCTTCTGAATATTGATGCGTTTGGATGTTAGAAGACCCCACGGAGCAAAGACGGCTGATTTGGGGGGGGTTTTGGGGGCAAATTAGGAAAAATCATTTTGGTCATAATTTGGACCAGTCGCGGACAGGGCGAAAGACTAAATCTCAACGGATCTTCTTCATCTTCTGAATATTGATGTGTTTGGATGTTAGAAGACCCCACGGAGCGAAGACGGCTGATTTGGGGGGGGGTTTCGGGGGCAAATTTGGAAAAATCATTTTGGTCATAATTTGGACCAGTCGTGGATAGGGCGAAAGACTAAATCTCAACGGATCTTCTTCATCTTCTGAATATTGATGCGTTTGGATGTTAGAAGACCCCACGGAGCGAAGACGGCTGATTTGGGGGGGGGTTTCGGGGGCAAATTTGGAAAAATCATTTTGGTCATAATTTGGACCAGTCGCGGATAGGGCGAAAGACTAAATCTCAACGGATCTTCTTCATCTTCTGAATATTGATGCGTTTGGATGTTAGAAGACCCCACGGAGCGAAGACGGCTGATTTGGGGGGGGTTTCTGGGGCAAATTTGGAAAAATCATTTTGGTCATAATTTGGACCAGTCGCGGATAGGGCGAAAGACTAAATCTCAACGGATCTTCTTCATCTTCTGAATATTGATGCGTTTGGATGTTAGAAGACCCCACGGAGCAAAGACGGCTGATTTTGGGGGGGTTTCGGGGGCAAATTTGGAAAAATCATTTTGGTCATAATTTGGACCAATCGCGGATAGGGCGAAAGACAAAATCTCAACGGATCTTCTTCATCTTCTGAATATTGATGCGTTTGGATGTTAGAAGACCCCACGGAGCGAAGACGGCTGATTTGGGGGGGGTTTCTGGGGCAAATTTGGAAAAATCATTTTGGTCATAATTTGGACCAGTCGCGGATAGGGCGAAAGACTAAATCTCAACGGATCTTCTTCATCTTCTGAATATTGATGCGTTTGGATGTTAGAAGACCCCACGGAGCGAAGACGGCTGATTTGGGGGGGGGTTTCGGGGGCAAATTTGGAAAAATCATTTTGGTCATAATTTGGACCAGTCGCGGATAGGGCGAAAGACTTAATCTCAACGGATCTTCTTCATCTTCTGAATATTGATGCGTTTGGATGTTAGAAGACCCCACGGAGCGAAGACGGCTGATTTGGGGGGGGTTTCGGGGGCAAATTTGGAAAAATCATTTTGGTCATAATTTGGACCAGTCGCGGATAGGGCGAAAGACTAAATCTCAACGGATCTTCTTCATCTTCTGAATATTGTTGCGTTTGGATGTTAGAAGACCCCACGGAGCGAAGACGGCTGATTTGGGGGGGGTTTCGGGGGCAAATTTGGAAAAATCATTTTGGTCATAATTTGGACCAGTCGCGGATAGGGCGAAAGACTAAATCTCAACGGATCTTCTTCATCTTCTGAATATTGATGCGTTTGGATGTTAGAAGACCCCACGGAGCGAAGACGGCTGATTTGGGGGGGGTTTCGGGGGCAAATTTGGAAAAATCATTTTGGTCTTAATTTGGACCAGTCGCGGATAGGGCGAAAGACTAAATCTCAACGGATCTTCTTCATCTTCTGAATATTGATGCGTTTGGATATTAGAAGACCCCACGGAGCGAAGACGGCTGATTTGGGGGGGGTTTCGGGGGCAAATTTGGAAAAATCATTTTGGTCATAATTTGGACCAGTCGCGGATAGGGCGAAAGACTAAATCTCAACGGATCTTCTTCATCTTCTGAATATTGATGCGTTTGGATGTTAGAAGACCCCACGGAGCAAAGACGGCTGATTTGGGGGGGGTTTCGGGGGCAAATTTGGAAAAATCATTTTGGTCATAATTTGGACCAGTCGCGGATAGGGCGAAAGACAAAATCTCAACGGATCTTCTTCATCTTCTGAATATTGATGCGTTTGGATGTTAGAAGACCCCACGGAGCGAAGACGGCTGATTTGGGGGGGGTTTCTGGGGCAAATTTGGAAAAATCATTTTGGTCATAATTTGGACCAGTCGCGGATAGGGCGAAAGACTAAATCTCAACGGATCTTCTTCATCTTCTGAATATTGATGCGTTTGGATGTTAGAAGACCCCACGGAGCGAAGACGGCTGATTTGGGGGGGGGGTTTCGGGGGCAAATTTGGAAAAATCATTTTGGTCATAATTTGGACCAGTCGCGGATAGGGCGAAAGACTAAATCTCAACGGATCTTCTTCATCTTCTGAATATTGTTGCGTTTGGATGTTAGAAGACCCCACGGAGCGAAGACGGCTGATTTGGGGGAGGTTTCGGGGGCAAATTTGGAAAAATCATTTTGGTCATAATTTGGACCAGTCGCGGATAGGGCGAAAGACTAAATCTCAACGGATCTTCTTCATCTTCTGAATATTGATGCGTTTGGATGTTAGAAGACCCCACGGAGCAAAGACGGCTGATTTGGGGGGGGTTTCGGGGGCAAATTTGGAAAAATCATTTTGGTCATAATTTGGACCAGTCGCGGATAGGGCGAAAGACTAAATCTCAACGGATCTTCTTCATCTTCTGAATATTGATGCGTTTGGATGTTAGAAGACCCCACGGAGCGAAGACGGCTGATTTGGGGGGGGTTTCGGGGGCAAATTTGGAAAAATCATTTTGGTCATAATTTGGACCAGTCGCGGATAGGGCGAAAGACTAAATCTCAACGGATCTTCTTCATCTTCTGAATATTGATGCGTTTGGATGTTAGAAGACCCCACGGAGCGAAGACGGCTGATTTGGGGGGGGGTTTCGGGGGCAAATTTGGAAAAATCATTTTGGTCTTAATTTGGACCAGTCGCGGATAGGGCGAAAGACTAAATCTCAACGGATCTTCTTCATCTTCTGAATATTGATGCGTTTGGATATTAGAAGACCCCACGGAGCGAAGACGGCTGATTTGGGGGGGGTTTCGGGGGCAAATTTGGAAAAATCATTTTGGTCATAATTTGGACCAGTCGCGGATAGGGCGAAAGACTAAATCTCAACGGATCTTCTTCATCTTCTGAATATTGATGCGTTTGGATGTTAGAAGACCCCACGGAGCGAAGACGGCTGATTTGGGGGGGGGTTTCGGGGGCAAATTTGAAAAAATCATTTTGGTCATAATTTGGACCAGTCGCGGATAGGGCGAAAGACTAAATCTCAACGGATCTTCTTCATCTTCTGAATATTGATGCGTTTGGATGTTAGAAGACCCCACGGAGCGAAGACGGCTGATTTGTGGGGGGTTTTGGGGGCAAATTTGGAAAAATCATTTTGGTCATAATTTGGACCAGTCGCGGATAGGGCGAAAGACTAAATCTCAACGGATCTTCTTCATCTTCTGAATATTGATGCGTTTGGATGTAAGAAGACCCCATGGAGCGAAGACGGCTGATTTGGGGGGGGGGGTTTCGGGGGCAAATTTGGAAAAATAATTTTTGTCATAATTTGGACCAGTCGCGGATAGGGCGAAAGACTAAATCTCAACGGATCTTCTTCATCTTCTGAATATTGATGCGTTTGGATGTTAGAAGACCCCACGGAGCGAAGACGGCTGATTTGGGGGGGGTTTCGGGGGCAAATTTGGAAAAATAATTTTGGTCATAATTTGGACCTGTCGCGGATAGGGCGAAAGACTAAATCTCAACGGATCTTCTTCATCTTCTGAATATTGATGCGTTTGGATGTTAGAAGACCCCACGGAGCGAAGACGGCTGATTTGGGGGGGGTTTCGGGGGCAAATTTGGAAAAATCATTTTGGTCATAATTTGGACCAGTCGCGGATAGGGCGAAAGACTAAATCTCAACGGATCTTCTTCATCTTCTGAATATTGATGCGTTTGGATGTTAGAAGACCCCACGGAGCGAAGACGGCTGATTTGGGGGGGGTTTCGGGGGCAAATTTGGAAAAATCATTTTGATCATAATTTGGACCAGTCGCGGATAGGGCGAAAGACTAAATCTCAACGGATCTTCTTCATCTTCTGAATATTAATGCGTTTGGATGTTAGAAGACCCCACGGAGCGAAGACGGCTGATTGGGGGGGGGTTTCGGGGGCAAATTTGGAAAAATCATTTTGGTCATAATTTGGACCAGTCGCGGATAGGCCGAAAGACTAAATCTCAACGGATCTTCTTCATCTTCTGAATATTGATGCGTTTGGATGTTAGAAGACCCCACGGAGCAAAGACGGCTGATTTGGGGGGGGTTTTGGGGGCAAATTTGGAAAAATCATTTTGGTCATAATTTGGACCAGTCGCGGATAGGGCGAAAGACTAAATCTCAACGGATCTTCTTCATCTTCTGAATATTGATGCGTTTGGATGTTAGAAGACCCCACGGAGCGAAGACGGCTGATTTGGGGGGGGTTTCGGGGGCAAATTTGGAAAAATCATTTTGGTCATAATTTGGACCAGTCGCGGATAGGGCGAAAGACTAAATCTCAACGGATCTTCTTCATCTTCTGAATATTGATGCGTTTGGATGTTAGAAGACCCCACGGAGCGAAGACGGCTGATTTGGGGGGGGTTTCGGGGGCAAATTTGGAAAAATCATTTTGGTCATAATTTGGACCAGTCGCGGATAGGGCGAAAGACTAAATCTCAACGGATCTTCTTCATCTTCTGAATATTGATGCGTTTGGATGTTAGAAGACCCCACGGAGCGAAGACGGCTGATTTGGGGGGGGTTTCGGGGGCAAATTTGGAAAAATCATTTTGGTCATAATTTGGACCAGTCGCGGATAGGGCGAAAGACTAAATCTCAACGGATCTTCTTCATCTTCTGAATATTGATGCGTTTGGATGTTAGAAGACCCCACGGAGCGAAGACGGCTGATTTGGGGGGGGTTTCGGGGGCAAATTTGGAAAAATCATTTTGATCATAATTTGGACCAGTCGCGGAGAGGGCGAAAGACTAAATCTCAACGGATCTTCTTCATCTTCTGAATATTAATGCGTTTGGATGTTAGAAGACCCTACGGAGCGAAGACGGCTGATTGGGGGGGGGTTTCGGGGGCAAATTTGGAAAAATCATTTTGGTCATAATTTGGACCAGTCGCGGATAGGCCGAAAGACTAAATCTCAACGGATCTTCTTCATCTTCTGAATATTGATGCGTTTGGATGTTAGAAGACCCCACGGAGCAAAGACGGCTGATTTGGGGGGGGTTTTGGGGGCAAATTTGGAAAAATCATTTTGGTCATAATTTGGACCAGTCGCGGATAGGGCGAAAGACTAAATCCCAACGGATCTTCTTCATCTTCTGAATATTGATGCGTTTGGATGTTAGAAGACCCCACGGAGCAAAGACGGCTGATTTGGGGGGGGTTTCGGGGGCAAATTTGGAAAAATCATTTTGGTCATAATTTGGACCAGTCGCGGATAGGGCGAAAGACAAAATCTCAACGGATCTTCTTCATCTTCTGAATATTGATGCGTTTGGATGTTAGAAGACCCCACGGAGCGAAGACGGCTGATTTGGGGGGGGTTTCTGGGGCAAATTTGGAAAAATCATTTTGGTCATAATTTGGACCAGTCGCGGATAGGGCGAAAGACTAAATCTCAACGGATCTTCTTCATCTTCTGAATATTGATGCGTTTGGATGTTAGAAGACCCCACGGAGCGAAGACGGCTGATTTGGGGGGGGGTTTCGGGGGCAAATTTGGAAAAATCATTTTGGTCATAATTTGGACCAGTCGCGGATAGGGCGAAAGACTTAATCTCAACGGATCTTCTTCATCTTCTGAATATTGATGCGTTTGGATGTTAGAAGACCCCACGGAGCGAAGACGGCTGATTTGGGGGGGGTTTCGGGGGCAAATTTGGAAAAATCATTTTGGTCATAATTTGGACCAGTCGCGGATAGGGCGAAAGACTAAATCTCAACGGATCTTCTTCATCTTCTGAATATTGTTGCGTTTGGATGTTAGAAGACCCCACGGAGCGAAGACGGCTGATTTGGGGGGGGTTTCGGGGGCAAATTTGGAAAAATCATTTTGGTCATAATTTGGACCAGTCGCGGATAGGGCGAAAGACTAAATCTCAACGGATCTTCTTCATCTTCTGAATATTGATGCGTTTGGATGTTAGAAGACCCCACGGAGCAAAGACGGCTGATTTGGGGGGGGTTTCGGGGGCAAATTTGGAAAAATCATTTTGGTCTTAATTTGGACCAGTCGCGGATAGGGCGAAAGACTAAATCTCAACGGATCTTCTTCATCTTCTGAATATTGATGCGTTTGGATATTAGAAGACCCCACGGAGCGAAGACGGCTGATTTGGGGGGGGTTTCGGGGGCAAATTTGGAAAAATCATTTTGGTCATAATTTGGACCAGTCGCGGATAGGGCGAAAGACTAAATCTCAACGGATCTTCTTCATCTTCTGAATATTGATGCGTTTGGATGTTAGAAGACCCCACGGAGCAAAGACGGCTGATTTGGGGGGGGTTTCGGGGGCAAATTTGGAAAAATCATTTTGGTCATAATTTGGACCAGTCGCGGATAGGGCGAAAGACAAAATCTCAACGGATCTTCTTCATCTTCTGAATATTGATGCGTTTGGATGTTAGAAGACCCCACGGAGCGAAGACGGCTGATTTGGGGGGGGTTTCTGGGGCAAATTTGGAAAAATCATTTTGGTCATAATTTGGACCAGTCGCGGATAGGGCGAAAGACTAAATCTCAACGGATCTTCTTCATCTTCTGAATATTGATGCGTTTGGATGTTAGAAGACCCCACGGAGCGAAGACGGCTGATTTGGGGGGGGGGTTTCGGGGGCAAATTTGGAAAAATCATTTTGGTCATAATTTGGACCAGTCGCGGATAGGGCGAAAGACTAAATCTCAACGGATCTTCTTCATCTTCTGAATATTGTTGCGTTTGGATGTTAGAAGACCCCACGGAGCGAAGACGGCTGATTTGGGGGAGGTTTCGGGGGCAAATTTGGAAAAATCATTTTGGTCATAATTTGGACCAGTCGCGGATAGGGCGAAAGACTAAATCTCAGCGGATCTTCTTCATCTTCTGAATATTGATGCGTTTGGATGTTAGAAGACCCCACGGAGCAAAGACGGCTGATTTGGGGGGGGTTTCGGGGGCAAATTTGGAAAAATCATTTTGGTCATAATTTGGACCAGTCGCGGATAGGGCGAAAGACTAAATCTCAACGGATCTTCTTCATCTTCTGAATATTGATGCGTTTGGATGTTAGAAGACCCCACGGAGCGAAGACGGCTGATTTGGGGGGGGTTTCGGGGGCAAATTTGGAAAAATCATTTTGGTCATAATTTGGACCAGTCGCGGATAGGGCGAAAGACTAAATCTCAACGGATCTTCTTCATCTTCTGAATATTGATGCGTTTGGATGTTAGAAGACCCCACAGAGCGAAGACGGCTGATTTGGGGGGGGTTTCGGGGGCAAATTTGGAAAAATCATTTTGGTCTTAATTTGGACCAGTCGCGGATAGGGCGAAAGACTAAATCTCAACGGATCTTCTTCATCTTCTGAATATTGATGCGTTTGGATATTAGAAGACCCCACGGAGCGAAGACGGCTGATTTGGGGGGGGTTTCGGGGGCAAATTTGGAAAAATCATTTTGGTCATAATTTGGACCAGTCGCGGATAGGGCGAAAGACTAAATCTCAACGGATCTTCTTCATCTTCTGAATATTGATGCGTTTGGATGTTAGAAGACCCCACGGAGCGAAGACGGCTGATTTGGGGGGGGGTTTCGGGGGCAAATTTGAAAAAATCATTTTGGTCATAATTTGGACCAGTCGCGGATAGGGCGAAAGACTAAATCTCAACGGATCTTCTTCATCTTCTGAATATTGATGCGTTTGGATGTTAGAAGACCCCACGGAGCGAAGACGGCTGATTTGTGGGGGGTTTTGGGGGCAAATTTGGAAAAATCATTTTGGTCATAATTTGGACCAGTCGCGGATAGGGCGAAAGACTAAATCTCAACGGATCTTCTTCATCTTCTGAATATTGATGCGTTTGGATGTTAGAAGACCCCACGGAGCGAAGACGGCTGATTTGGGGGGGGTTTCGGGGGCAAATTTGGAAAAATCATTTTGGTCATAATTTGGACCAGTCGCGGATAGGGCGAAAGACTAAATCTCAACGGATCTTCTTCATCTTCTGAATATTGATGCGTTTGGATGTAAGAAGACCCCATGGAGCGAAGACGGCTGATTTGGGGGGGGGGGTTTCGGGGGCAAATTTGGAAAAATAATTTTTGTCATAATTTGGACCAGTCGCGGATAGGGCGAAAGACTAAATCTCAACGGATCTTCTTCATCTTCTGAATATTGATGCGTTTGGATGTTAGAAGACCCCACGGAGCGAAGACGGCTGATTTGGGGGGGGTTTCGGGGGCAAATTTGGAAAAATAATTTTGGTCATAATTTGGACCTGTCGCGGATAGGGCGAAAGACTAAATCTCAACGGATCTTCTTCATCTTCTGAATATTGATGCGTTTGGATGTTAGAAGACCCCACGGAGCGAAGAGGGCTGATTTGGGGGGGGTTTCGGGGGCAAATTTGGAAAAATCATTTTGGTCATAATTTGGACCAGTCGCGGATAGGGCGAAAGACTAAATCTCAACGGATCTTCTTCATCTTCTGAATATTGATGCGTTTGGATGTTAGAAGACCCCACGGAGCGAAGACGGCTGATTTGGGGGGGGTTTCGGGGGCAAATTTGGAAAAATCATTTTGGTCATAATTCGGACCAGTCGCGGATAGGGCGAAAGACTAAATCTCAACGGATCTTCTTCATCTTCTGAATATTGATGCGTTTGGATGTTAGAAGACCCCACGGAGCGAAGACGGCTGATTTGGGGGGGGTTTCGGGGGCAAATTTGGAAAAATCATTTTGATCATAATTTGGACCAGTCGCGGATAGGGCGAAAGACTAAATCTCAACGGATCTTCTTCATCTTCTGAATATTAATGCGTTTGGATGTTAGAAGACCCCACGGAGCGAAGACGGCTGATTGGGGGGGGGTTTCGGGGGCAAATTTGGAAAAATCATTTTGGTCATAATTTGGACCAGTCGCGGATAGGCCGAAAGACTAAATCTCAACGGATCTTCTTCATCTTCTGAATATTGATGCGTTTGGATGTTAGAAGACCCCACGGAGCAAAGACGGCTGATTTGGGGGGGGTTTTGGGGGCAAATTTGGAAAAATCATTTTGGTCATAATTTGGACCAGTCGCGGATAGGGCGAAAGACTAAATCTCAACGGATCTTCTTCATCTTCTAAATATTGATGCGTTTGGATGTTAGAAGACCCCACGGAGCGAAGACGGCTGATTTGGGGGGGGTTTCGGGGGCAAATTTGGAAAAATCATTTTGGTCATAATTTGGACCAGTCGCGGATAGGGCGAAAGACTAAATCTCAACGGATCTTCTTCATCTTCTGAATATTGATGCGTTTGGATGTTAGAAGACCCCACGGAGCGAAGACGGCTGATTTGGGGGGGGTTTCGGGGGCAAATTTGGAAAAATCATTTTGGTCATAATTTGGACCAGTCGCGGATAGGGCGAAAGACTAAATCTCAACGGATCTTCTTCATCTTCTGAATATTGATGCGTTTGGATGTTAGAAGACCCCACGGAGCGAAGACGGCTGATTTGGGGGGGGTTTCGGGGGCAAATTTGGAAAAATCATTTTGGTCATAATTTGGACCAGTCGCGGATAGGGCGAAAGACTAAATCTCAACGGATCTTCTTCATCTTCTGAATATTGATGCGTTTGGATGTTAGAAGACCCCACGGAGCGAAGACGGCTGATTTGGGGGGGGTTTCGGGGGCAAATTTGGAAAAATCATTTTGATCATAATTTGGACCAGTCGCGGAGAGGGCGAAAGACTAAATCTCAACGGATCTTCTTCATCTTCTGAATATTAATGCGTTTGGATGTTAGAAGACCCCACGGAGCGAAGACGGCTGATTGGGGGGGGGTTTCGGGGGCAAATTTGGAAAAATCATTTTGGTCATAATTTGGACCAGTCGCGGATAGGCCGAAAGACTAAATCTCAACGGATCTTCTTCATCTTCTGAATATTGATGCGTTTGGATGTTAGAAGACCCCACGGAGCAAAGACGGCTGATTTGGGGGGGGTTTTGGGGGCAAATTTGGAAAAATCATTTTGGTCATAATTTGGACCAGTCGCGGATAGGGCGAAAGACTAAATCTCAACGGATCTTCTTCATCTTCTGAATATTGATGCGTTTGGATGTTAGAAGACCCCACGGAGCGAAGACGGCTGATTTGGGGGGGGTTTCGGGGGCAAATTTGGAAAAATCATTTTGGTCATAATTTGGACCAGTCGCGGATAGGGCGAAAGACTAAATCTCAACGGATCTTCTTCATCTTCTGAATATTGATGCGTTTGGATGTAAGAAGACCCCATGGAGCGAAGACGGCTGATTTGGGGGGGGGGTTTCGGGGGCAAATTTGGAAAAATAATTTTTGTCATAATTTGGACCAGTCGCGGATAGGGCGAAAGACTAAATCTCAACGGATCTTCTTCATCTTCTGAATATTGATGCGTTTGGATGTTAGAAGACCCCACGGAGCGAAGACGGCTGATTTGGGGGGGGTTTCGGGGGCAAATTTGGAAAAATCATTTTGGTCATAATTTGGACCTGTCGCGGATAGGGCGAAAGACTAAATCTCAACGGATCTTCTTCATCTTCTGAATATTGATGCGTTTGGATGTTAGAAGACCCCACGGAGCGAAGAGGGCTGATTTGGGGGGGGTTTCGGGGGCAAATTTGGAAAAATCATTTTGATCATAATTTGGACCAGTCGCGGATAGGGCGAAAGACTAAATCTCAACGGATCTTCTTCATCTTCTGAATATTAATGCGTTTGGATGTTAGAAGACCCCACGGAGCGAAGACGGCTGATTGGGGGGGGGTTTCGGGGGCAAATTTGGAAAAATCATTTTGGTCATAATTTGGACCAGTCGCGGATAGGCCGAAAGACTAAATCTCAACGGATCTTCTTCATCTTCTGAATATTGATGCGTTTGGATGTTAGAAGACCCCACGGAGCAAAGACGGCTGATTTGGGGGGGGGTTTTGGGGGCAAATTTGGAAAAATCATTTTGGTCATAATTTGGACCAGTCGCGGATAGGGCGAAAGACTAAATCTCAACGGATCTTCTTCATCTTCTGAATATTGATGCGTTTGGATGTTAGAAGACCCCACGGAGCGAAGACGGCTGATTTGGGGGGGGTTTCGGGGGCAAATTTTGAAAAATCATTTTGGTCATAATTTGGACCAGTCGCGGATAGGGCGAAAGACTAAATCTCAACGGATCTTCTTCATCTTCTGAATATTGATGCGTTTGGATGTTAGAAGACCCCACGGAGCGAAGACGGCTGATTTGGGGGGGGGTTTCGGGGGCAAATTTGGAAAAATCATTTTGGTCATAATTTGGACCAGTCGCGGATATGGCGAAAGACTAAATCTCAACGGATCTTCTTCATCTTCTGAATATTGATGCGTTTGGATGTTAGAAGACCCCACGGAGCGAAGACGGCTGATTTGGGGGGGGTTTCGGGGGCAAATTTGGAAAAATCATTTTGGTCATAATTTGGACCAGTCGCGGATAGGGCGAAAGACTAAATCTCAACGGATCTTCTTCATCTTCTGAATATTGATGCGTTTGGATGTTAGAAGACCCCACGGAGCGAAGACGGCTGATTTGGGGGGGGTTTCGGGGGCAAATTTGGAAAAATCATTTTGATCATAATTTGGACCAGTCGCGGATAGGGCAAAAGACTAAATCTCAACGGATCTTCTTCATCTTCTGAATATTGATGCGTTTGGATGTTAGAAGACCCCACGGAGCGAAGACGGCTGATTTGGGGGGGGTTTCGGGGGCAAATTTGGAAAAATCATTTTGGTCATAATTTGGACCAGTCGCGGATAGGGCGAAAGACTAAATCTCAACGGATCTTCTTCATCTTCTGAATATTGATGCGTTTGGATGTTAGAAGACCCCACGGAGCGAAGACGGCTGATTTGGGGGGGGTTTCGGGGGCAAATTTGGAAAAATCATTTTGGTCATAATTTGGACCAGTCGCGGATAGGGCGAAAGACTAAATCTCAACGGATCTTCTTCATCTTCTGAATATTGATGCGTTTGGATGTTAGAAGACCCCACGGAGCGAAGACGGCTGATTTGGGGGGGGTTTCGGGGGCAAATTTGGAAAAATCATTTTGGTCATAATTTGGACCAGTCGCGGATAGGGCGAAAGACTAAATCTCAACGGATCTTCTTCATCTTCTGAATATTGATGCGTTTGGATGTTAGAAGACCCCACGGAGCGAAGACGGCTGATTTGGGGGGGGTTTCGGGGGCAAATTTGGAAAAATCATTTTGATCATAATTTGGACCAGTCGCGGATAGGGCGAAAGACTAAATCTCAACGGATCTTCTTCATCTTCTGAATATTAATGCGTTTGGATGTTAGAAGACCCCACGGAGCAAGACGGCTGATTGGGGGGGGTTTCGGGGGCAAATTTGGAAAAATCATTTTGGTCATAATTTGGACCAGTCGCGGATAGGCCGAAAGACTAAATCTCAACGGATCTTCTTCATCTTCTGAATATTGATGCGTTTGGATGTTAGAAGACCCCACGGAGCAAAGACGGCTGATTTGGGGGGGGTTTTGGGGGCAAATTTGGAAAAATCATTTTGGTCATAATTTTGACCAGTCGCGGATAGGGCGAAAGACTAAATCTCAACGGATCTTCTTCATCTTCTGAATATTGATGCGTTTGGATGTTAGAAGACCCCACGGAGCGAAGACGGCTGATTTGGGGGGGGTTTCGGGGGCAAATTTGGAAAAATCATTTTGGTCATAATTTGGACCAGTCGCGGATAGGGCGAAAGACTAAATCTTAACGGATCTTCTTCATCTTCTGAATATTGATGCGTTTGGATGTTAGAAGACCCCACGGAGCGAAGACGGCTGATTTGGGGGGGGGTTTCGGGGGCAAATTTGGAAAAATCATTTTGGTCATAATTTGGACCAGTCGCGGATAGGGCGAAAGACTAAATCTCAACGGATCTTTTTCATCTTCTGAATATTGATGCGTTTGGATGTTAGAAGACCCCACGGAGCGAAGACGGCTGATTTGGGGGGGGGTTTCGGGGGCAAATTTGGAAAAATCATTTTGGTCATAATTTGGACCAGTCGCGGATAGGGCGAAAGACTAAATCTCAACGGATCTTCTTCATCTTCTGAATATTGATGCGTTTGGATGTTAGAAGACCCCACGGAGCGAAGACGGCTGATTTTGGGGGGGGTTTCGGGGGCAAATTTGGAAAAATCATTTTGGTCATAATTTGGACCAGTCGCGGATAGGGCGAAAGACTAAATCTCAACGGATCTTCTTCATCTTCTGAATATTGATGCGTTTGGATGTTAGAAGACCCCACGGAGCGAAGACGGCTGATTTGGGGGGGGTTTCGGGGGCAAATTTGGAAAAATCATTTTGGTCATAATTTGGACCAGTCGCGGATAGGGCGAAAGACTAAATCTCAACGGATCTTCTTCATCTTCTGAATATTGATGCGTTTGGATGTTAGAAGACCCCACGGAGCGAAGAGGGCTGATTTGGGGGGGGGGGTTTCGGGGGCAAATTTGGAAAAATCATTTTGGTCATAATTTGGACCAGTCGCGGATAGGGCGAAAGACTAAATCTCAACGGATCTTCTTCATCTTCTGAATATTGATGCGTTTGGATGTTAGAAGACCCCACGGAGCGAAGACGGCTGATTTGGGGGGGGTTTCGGGGGCAAATTTGGAAAAATCATTTTGGTCATAATTTGGACCAGTCGCGGATAGGGCGAAAGACTAAATCTCAACGGATCTTCTTCATCTTCTGAATATTGATGCGTTTGGATGTTAGAAGACCCCACGGAGCGAAGACGGCTGATTTGGGGGGGGTTTCGGGGGCAAATTTGGAAAAATCATTTTGGTCATAATTTGGACCAGTCGCGGATAGGGCGAAAGACTAAATCTCAACGGATCTTCTTCATCTTCTGAATATTGATGCGTTTGGATGTTAGAAGACCCCACGGAGCAAAGACGGCTGATTTGGGGGGGGTTTCGGGGGCAAATTTGGAAAAATCATTTTGATCATAATTTGGACCAGTCGCGGATAGGGCGAAAGACTAAATCTCAACGGATCTTCTTCATCTTCTGAATATTGATGCGTTTGGATGTTAGAAGACCCCACGGAGCGAAGACGGCTGATTGGGGGGGGGTTTCGGGGGCAAATTTGGAAAAATAATTTTGGTCATAATTTGGACCAGTCGCGGATAGGCCGAAAGACTAAATCTCAACGGATCTTCTTCATCTTCTGAATATTGATGCGTTTGGATGTTAGAAGACCCCACGGAGCAAAGACGGCTGATTTGGGGGGGGTTTTGGGGGCAAATTTGGAAAAATCATTTTGGTCATAATTTGGACCAGTCGCGGATAGGGCGAAAGACTAAATCTCAACGGATCTTCTTCATCTTCTGAATATTGATGCGTTTGGATGTTAGAAGACCCCACGGAGCGAAGACGGCTGATTTGGGGGGGGTTTCGGGGGCAAATTTGGAAAAATCATTTTGGTCATAATTTGGACCAGTCGCGGATAGGGCGAAAGACTAAATCTCAACGGATCTTCTTCATCTTCTGAATATTGATGCGTTTGGATGTTAGAAGACCCCACGGAGCGAAGACGGCTGATTTGGGGGGGGTTTCGGGGGCAAATTTGGAAAAATCATTTTGGTCATAATTTGGACCAGTCGCGGATAGGGCGAAAGACTAAATCTCAACGGATCTTCTTCATCTTCTGAATATTGATGCGTTTGGATGTTAGAAGACCCCACGGAGCGAAGACGGCTGATTTGGGGGGGGTTTCGGGGGCAAATTTGGAAAAATCATTTTGGTCATAATTTGGACCAGTCGCGGATAGGGCGAAAGATTAAATCTCAACGGATCTTCTTCATCTTCTGAATATTGATGCGTTTCGATGTTAGAAGACCCCACGGAGCGAAGACGGCTGATTTGGGGGGGGTTTCGGGGGCAAATTTGGAAAAATCATTTTGATCATAATTTGGACCAGTCGCGGATAGGGCGAAAGACTAAATCTCAACGGATCTTCTTCATCTTCTGAATATTAATGCGTTTTGATGTTAGAAGACCCCACGGAGCGAAGACGGCTTATTGGGGGGGGGTTTCGGGGGCAAATTTGGAAAAATCATTTTGGTCATAATTTGGACCAGTCGCGGATAGGCCGAAAGACTAAATCTCAACGGATCTTCTTCATCTTCTGAATATTGATGCGTTTGGATGTTAGAAGACCCCACGGAGCAAAGACGGCTGATTTGGGGGGGGTTTTGGGGGCAAATTTGGAAAAATCATTTTGGTCATAATTTGGACCAGTCGCGGATAGGGCGAAAGACTAAATCTCAACGGATCTTCTTCATCTTCTGAATATTGATGCGTTTGGATGTTAGAAGACCCCACGGAGCGAAGACGGCTGATTTGGGGGGGGTTTCGGGGGCAAATTTGGAAAAATCATTTTGGTCATAATTTGGACCAGTCGCGGATAGGGCGAAAGACTAAATCTTAACGGATCTTCTTCATCTTCTGAATATTGATGCGTTTGGATGTTAGAAGACCCCACGGAGCGAAGACGGCTGATTTGGGGGGGGGTTTCGGGGGCAAATTTGGAAAAATCATTTTGGTCATAATTTGGACCAGTCGCGGATAGGGCGAAAGACTAAATCTCAACGGATCTTCTTCATCTTCTGAATATTAATGCGTTTGGATGTTAGAAGACCCCACGGAGCGAAGACGGCTGATTGGGGGGGGGTTTCGGGGGCAAATTTGGAAAAATCATTTTGGTCATAATTTGGACCAGTCGCGGATAGGCCGAAAGACTAAATCTCAACGGATCTTCTTCATCTTCTGAATATTGATGCGTTTGGATGTTAGAAGACCCCACGGAGCGAAGACGGCTGATTTGGGGGGGGTTTCGGGGGCAAATTTGGAAAAATCATTTTGGTCATAATTTGGACCAGTCGCGGATAGGGCGAAAGACTAAATCTCAACGGATCTTCTTCATCTTCTGAATATTGATGCGTTTGGATGTAAGAAGACCCCATGGAGCGAAGACGGCTGATTTGGGGGGGGGGGTTTCGGGGGCAAATTTGGAAAAATAATTTTGGTCATAATTTGGACCAGTCGCGGATAGGGCGAAAGACTAAATCTCAACGGATCTTCTTCATCTTCTGAATATTGATGCGTTTGGATGTTAGAAGACCCCACGGAGCAAAGACGGCTGATTTGGGGGGGGGTTTCGGGGGCAAATTTGGAAAAATCATTTTGGTCATAATTTGGACCTGTCGCGGATAGGGCGAAAGACTAAATCTCAACGGATCTTCTTCATCTTCTGAATATTGATGCGTTTGGATGTTAGAAGACCCCACGGAGCGAAGACGGCTGATTTGGGGGGGGTTTCGGGGGCAAATTTGGAAAAATCATTTTGGTCATAATTTGGACCAGTCGCGGATAGAGCGAAAGACTAAATCTCAACGGATCTTCTTCATCTTCTGAATATTGATGCGTTTGGATGTTAGAAGACCCCACGGAGCGAAGACGGCTGATTTGGGGGGGGTTTCGGGGGCAAATTTGGAAAAATCATTTTGGTCATAATTTGGACCAGTCGCGGATAGGGCGAAAGACTAAATCTCAACGGATCTTCTTCATCTTCTGAATATTGATGCGTTTGGATGTTAGAAGACCCCACGGAGCGAAGACGGCTGATTTGGGGGGGGTTTCGGGGGCAAATTTGGAAAAATCATTTTGATCATAATTTGGACCAGTCGCGGATAGGGCGAAAGACTAAATCTCAACGGATCTTCTTCATCTTCTGAATATTAATGCGTTTGGATGTTAGAAGACCCCACGGAGCGAAGACGGCTGTTTGGGGGGGGGGTTTCGGGGGCAAATTTGGAAAAATCATTTTGGTCATAATTTGGACCAGTCGCGGATAGGCCGAAAGACTAAATCTCAACGGATCTTCTTCATCTTCTGAATATTGATGCGTTTGGATGTTAGAAGACCCCACGGAGCAAAGACGGCTGATTTGGGGGGGGTTTTGGGGGCAAATTTGGAAAAATCATTTTGGTCATAATTTGGACCAGTCGCGGATAGGGCGAAAGACTAAATCTCAACGGATCTTCTTCATCTTCTGAATATTGATGCGTTTGGATGTAAGAAGACCCCACGGAGCGAAGACGGCTGATTTGGGGGGGGTTTCGGGGGCAAATTTGGAAAAATCATTTTGGTCATAATTTGGACCAGTCGCGGATAGGGCGAAAGACTAAATCTCAACGGATCTTCTTCATCTTCTGAATATTGATGCGTTTGGATGTTAGAAGACCCCACGGAGCGAAGACGGCTGATTTGGGGGGGGTTTCGGGGGCAAATTTGGAAAAATCATTTTGGTCATAATTTGGACCAGTCGCGGATAGGGCGAAAGACTAAATCTCAACGGATCTTCTTCATCTTCTGAATATTGATGCGTTTGGATGTTAGAAGACCCCACGGAGCGAAGACGGCTGATTTGGGGGGGGTTTCGGGGGCAAATTTGGAAAAATCATTTTGGTCATAATTTGGACCAGTCGCGGATAGGGCGAAAGACTAAATCTCAACGGATCTTCTTCATCTTCTGAATATTGATGCGTTTGGATGTTAGAAGACCCCACGGAGCGAAGACGGCTGATTTGGGGGGGGTTTCGGGGGCAAATTTGGAAAAATCATTTTGATCATAATTTGGACCAGTCGCGGAGAGGGCGAAAGACTAAATCTCAACGGATCTTCTTCATCTTCTGAATATTAATGCGTTTGGATGTTAGAAGACCCCACGGAGCGAAGACGGCTGATTGGGGGGGGGTTTCGGGGGCAAATTTGGAAAAATCATTTTGGTCATAATTTGGACCAGTCGCGGATAGGCCGAAAGACTAAATCTCAACGGATCTTCTTCATCTTCTGAATATTGATGCGTTTGGATGTTAGAAGACCCCACGGAGCAAAGACGGCTGATTTGGGGGGGGGTTTTGGGGGCAAATTTGGAAAAATCATTTTGGTCATAATTTGGACCAGTCGCGGATAGGGCGAAAGACTAAATCTCAACGGATCTTCTTCATCTTCTGAATATTGATGCGTTTGGATGTTAGAAGACCCCACGGAGCGAAGACGGCTGATTTGGGGGGGGTTTCGGGGGCAAATTTGGAAAAATCATTTTGGTCATAATTTGGACCAGTCGCGGATAGGGCGAAAGACTAAATCTTAACGGATCTTCTTCATCTTCTGAATATTGATGCGTTTGGATGTTAGAAGACCCCACGGAGCGAAGACGGCTGATTTGGGGGGGGGTTTCGGGGGCAAATTTGGAAAAATCATTTTGGTCATAATTTGGACCAGTCGCGGATAGGGCGAAAGACTAAATCTCAACGGATCTTTTTCATCTTCTGAATATTGATGCGTTTGGATGTTAGAAGACCCCACGGAGCGAAGACGGCTGATTTGGGGGGGGGGTTTCGGGGGCAAATTTGAAAAAATCATTTTGGTCATAATTTGGACCAGTCGCGGATAGGGCGAAAGACTAAATCTCAACGGATCTTCTTCATCTTCTGAATATTGATGCGTTTGGATGTTAGAAGACCCCACGGAGCGAAGACGGCTGATTTGGGGGGGGGTTTCGGGGGCAAATTTGGAAAAATCATTTTGGTCATAATTTGGACCAGTCGCGGATAGGGCGAAAGACTAAATCTCAACGGATCTTCTTCATCTTCTGAATATTGATGCGTTTGGATGTAAGAAGACCCCATGGAGCGAAGACGGCTGATTTGGGGGGGGGGGTTTCGGGGGCAAATTTGGAAAAATAATTTTGGTCATAATTTGGACCAGTCGCGGATAGGGCGAAAGACTAAATCTCAACGGATCTTCTTCATCTTCTGAATATTGATGCGTTTGGATGTTAGAAGACCCCACGGAGCAAAGACGGCTGATTTGGGGGGGGGGGTTTCGGGGGCAAATTTGGAAAAATCATTTTGGTCATAATTTGGACCTGTCGCGGATAGGGCGAAAGACTAAATCTCAACGGATCTTCTTCATCTTCTGAATATTGATGCGTTTGGATGTTAGAAGACCCCACGGAGCGAAGACGGCTGATTTGGGGGGGGTTTCGGGGGCAAATTTGGAAAAATAATTTTGGTCATAATTTGGACCAGTCGCGGATAGGGCAAAAGACTAAATCTCAACGGATCTTCTTCATCTTCTGAATATTGATGCGTTTGGATGTTAGAAGACCCCACGGAGCGAAGACGGCTGATTTGGGGGGGGGTTTCGGGGGCAAATTTGGAAAAATCATTTTGGTCATAATTTGGACCAGTCGCGGATAGGGCGAAAGACTAAATCTCAACGGATCTTCTTCATCTTCTGAATATTGATGCGTTTGGATGTTAGAAGACCCCACGGAGCGAAGACGGCTGATTTGGGGGGGGTTTCGGGGGCAAATTTGGAAAAATCATTTTGGTCATAATTTGGACCAGTCGCGGATAGGGCGAAAGACTAAATCTCAACGGATCTTCTTCATCTTCTGAATATTGATGCGTTTGGATGTTAGAAGACCCCACGGAGCAAAGACGGCTGATTTGGGGGGGGTTTCGGGGGCAAATTTGGAAAAATCATTTTGGTCATAATTTGGACCAGTCGCGGATAGGGCGAAAGACTAAATCTCAACGGATCTTCTTCATCTTCTGAATATTGATGCGTTTGGATGTTAGAAGACCCCACGGAGCGAAGACGGCTGATTTGGGGGGGGTTTCGGGGGCAAATTTGGAAAAATCATTTTGATCATAATTTGGACCAGTCGCGGATAGGGCGAAAGACTAAATCTCAACGGATCTTCTTCATCTTCTGAATATTAATGCGTTTGGATGTTAGAAGACCCCACGGAGCGAAGACGGCTGATTGGGGGGGGTTTCGGGGGCAAATTTGGAAAAATCATTTTGGTCATAATTTGGACCAGTCGCGGATAGGCCGAAAGACTAAATCTCAACGGATCTTCTTCATCTTCTGAATATTGATGCGTTTGGATGTTAGAAGACCCCACGGAGCAAAGACGGCTGATTTGGGGGGGGTTTTGGGGGCAAATTTGGAAAAATCATTTTGGTCATAATTTTGACCAGTCGCGGATAGGGCGAAAGACTAAATCTCAACGGATCTTCTTCATCTTCTGAATATTGATGCGTTTGGATGTTAGAAGACCCCACGGAGCGAAGACGGCTGATTTGGGGGGGGTTTCGGGGGCAAATTTGGAAAAATCATTTTGGTCATAATTTGGACCAGTCGCGGATAGGGCGAAAGACTAAATCTTAACGGATCTTCTTCATCTTCTGAATATTGATGCGTTTGGATGTTAGAAGACCCCACGGAGCGAAGACGGCTGATTTGGGGGGGGGTTTCGGGGGCAAATTTGGAAAAATCATTTTGGTCATAATTTGGACCAGTCGCGGATAGGGCGAAAGACTAAATCTCAACGGATCTTTTTCATCTTCTGAATATTGATGCGTTTGGATGTTAGAAGACCCCACGGAGCGAAGACGGCTGATTTGGGGGGGGGGTTTCGGGGGCAAATTTGGAAAAATCATTTTGGTCATAATTTGGACCAGTCGCGGATAGGGCGAAAGACTAAATCTCAACGGATCTTCTTCATCTTCTGAATATTGATGCGTTTGGATGTTAGAAGACCCCACGGAGCGAAGACGGCTGATTTTGGGGGGGGTTTCGGGGGCAAATTTGGAAAAATCATTTTGGTCATAATTTGGACCAGTCGCGGATAGGGCGAAAGACTAAATCTCTACGGATCTTCTTCATCTTCTGAATATTGATGCGTTTGGATGTTAGAAGACCCCACGGAGCGAAGACGGCTGATTTGGGGGGGGTTTCGGGGGCAAATTTGGAAAAATCATTTTGGTCATAATTTGGACCAGTCGCGGATAGGGCGAAAGACTAAATCTCAACGGATCTTCTTCATCTTCTGAATATTGATGCGTTTGGATGTTAGAAGACCCCACGGAGCGAAGAGGGCTGATTTGGGGGGGGGTTTCGGGGGCAAATTTGGAAAAATCATTTTGGTCATAATTTGGACCAGTCGCGGATAGGGCGAAAGACTAAATCTCAACGGATCTTCTTCATCTTCTGAATATTGATGCGTTTGGATGTTAGAAGACCCCACGGAGCGAAGACGGCTGATTTGGGGGGGGTTTCGGGGGCAAATTTGGAAAAATCATTTTGGTCATAATTTGGACCAGTCGCGGATAGGGCGAAAGACTAAATCTCAACGGATCTTCTTCATCTTCTGAATATTGATGCGTTTGGATGTTAGAAGACCCCACGGAGCGAAGACGGCTGATTTGGGGGGGGTTTCGGGGGCAAATTTGGAAAAATCATTTTGGTCATAATTTGGACCAGTCGCGGATAGGGCGAAAGACTAAATCTCAACGGATCTTCTTCATCTTCTGAATATTGATGCGTTTGGATGTTAGAAGACCCCACGGAGCGAAGACGGCTGATTTGGGGGGGGTTTCGGGGGCAAATTTGGAAAAATCATTTTGATCATAATTTGGACCAGTCGCGGATAGGGCGAAAGACTAAATCTCAACGGATCTTCTTCATCTTCTGAATATTAATGCGTTTGGATGTTAGAAGACCCCACGGAGCGAAGACGGCTGATTTTGGGGGGGGTTTCGGGGGCAAATTTGGAAAAATCATTTTGGTCATAATTTGGACCAGTCGCGGATAGGGCGAAAGACTAAATCTCTACGGATCTTCTTCATCTTCTGAATATTGATGCGTTTGGATGTTAGAAGACCCCACGGAGCGAAGACGGCTGATTTGGGGGGGGTTTCGGGGGCAAATTTGGAAAAATCATTTTGGTCATAATTTGGACCAGTCGCGGATAGGGCGAAAGACTAAATCTCAACGGATCTTCTTCATCTTCTGAATATTGATGCGTTTGGATGTTAGAAGACCCCACGGAGCGAAGAGGGCTGATTTGGGGGGGGGTTTCGGGGGCAAATTTGGAAAAATCATTTTGGTCATAATTTGGACCAGTCGCGGATAGGGCGAAAGACTAAATCTCAACGGATCTTCTTCATCTTCTGAATATTGATGCGTTTGGATGTTAGAAGACCCCACGGAGCGAAGACGGCTGATTTGGGGGGGGTTTCGGGGGCAAATTTGGAAAAATCATTTTGGTCATAATTTGGACCAGTCGCGGATAGGGCGAAAGACTAAATCTCAACGGATCTTCTTCATCTTCTGAATATTGATGCGTTTGGATGTTAGAAGACCCCACGGAGCGAAGACGGCTGATTTGGGGGGGGTTTCGGGGGCAAATTTGGAAAAATCATTTTGGTCATAATTTGGACCAGTCGCGGATAGGGCGAAAGACTAAATCTCAACGGATCTTCTTCATCTTCTGAATATTGATGCGTTTGGATGTTAGAAGACCCCACGGAGCGAAGACGGCTGATTTGGGGGGGGTTTCGGGGGCAAATTTGGAAAAATCATTTTGATCATAATTTGGACCAGTCGCGGATAGGGCGAAAGACTAAATCTCAACGGATCTTCTTCATCTTCTGAATATTAATGCGTTTGGATGTTAGAAGACCCCACGGAGCGAAGACGGCTGATTGGGGGGGGGGTTTCGGGGGCAAATTTGGAAAAATCATTTTGGTCATAATTTGGACCAGTCGCGGATAGGCCGAAAGACTAAATCTCAACGGATCTTCTTCATCTTCTGAATATTGATGCGTTTGGATGTTAGAAGACCCCACGGAGCAAAGACGGCTGATTTGGGGGGGGTTTTGGGGGCAAATTTGGAAAAATCATTTTGGTCATAATTTGGACCAGTCGCGGATAGGGCGAAAGACTAAATCTCAACGGATCTTCTTCATCTTCTGAATATTGATGCGTTTGGATGTTAGAAGACCCCACGGAGCGAAGACGGCTGATTTGGTGGGGGTTTCGGGGGCAAATTTGGAAAAATCATTTTGGTCATAATTTGGACCAGTCGCGGATAGGGCGAAAGACTAAATCTCAACGGATCTTCTTCATCTTCTGAATATTGATGCGTTTGGATGTTAGAAGACCCCACGGAGCGAAGACGGCTGATTTGGGGGGGGTTTCGGGGGCAAATTTGGAAAAATCATTTTGGTCATAATTTGGACCAGTCGCGGATAGGGCGAAAGACTAAATCTCAACGGATCTTCTTCATCTTCTGAATATTGATGCGTTTGGATGTTAGAAGACCCCACGGAGCGAAGACGGCTGATTTGGGGGGGGGTTTCGGGGGCAAATTTGGAAAAATCATTTTGGTCATAATTTGGACCAGTCGCGGATAGGGCGAAAGACTAAATCTCAACGGATCTTCTTCATCTTCTGAATATTGATGCGTTTCGATGTTAGAAGACCCCACGGAGCGAAGACGGCTGATTTGGGGGGGGTTTCGGGGGCAAATTTGGAAAAATCATTTTGATCATAATTTGGACCAGTCGCGGATAGGGCGAAAGACTAAATCTCAACGGATCTTCTTCATCTTCTGAATATTAATGCGTTTGGATGTTAGAAGACCCCACGGAGCGAAGACGGCTTATTGGGGGGGGGTTTCGGGGGCAAATTTGGAAAAATCATTTTGGTCATAATTTGGACCAGTCGCGGATAGGCCGAAAGACTAAATCTCAACGGATCTTCTTCATCTTCTGAATATTGATGCGTTTGGATGTTAGAAGACCCCACGGAGCAAAGACGGCTGATTTGGGGGGGGTTTTGGGGGCAAATTTGGAAAAATCATTTTGGTCATAATTTGGACCAGTCGCGGATAGGGCGAAAGACTAAATCTCAACGGATCTTCTTCATCTTCTGAATATTGATGCGTTTGGATGTTAGAAGACCCCACGGAGCGAAGACGGCTGATTTGGGGGGGGTTTCGGGGGCAAATTTGGAAAAATCATTTTGGTCATAATTTGGACCAGTCGCGGATAGGGCGAAAGACTAAATCTTAACGGATCTTCTTCATCTTCTGAATATTGATGCGTTTGGATGTTAGAAGACCCCACGGAGCGAAGACGGCTGATTTGGGGGGGGGTTTCGGGGGCAAATTTGGAAAAATCATTTTGGTCATAATTTGGACCAGTCGCGGATAGGGCGAAAGACTAAATCTCAACGGATCTTCTTCATCTTCTGAATATTAATGCGTTTGGATGTTAGAAGACCCCACGGAGCGAAGACGGCTGATTGGGGGGGGGTTTCGGGGGCAAATTTGGAAAAATCATTTTGGTCATAATTTGGACCAGTCGCGGATAGGCCGAAAGACTAAATCTCAACGGATCTTCTTCATCTTCTGAATATTGATGCGTTTGGATGTTAGAAGACCCCACGGAGCGAAGACGGCTGATTTGGGGGGGGGTTTCGGGGGCAAATTTGGAAAAATCATTTTGGTCATAATTTGGACCAGTCGCGGATAGGGCGAAAGACTAAATCTCAACGGATCTTCTTCATCTTCTGAATATTGATGCGTTTGGATGTAAGAAGACCCCATGGAGCGAAGACGGCTGATTTGGGGGGGGGGGGTTTCGGGGGCAAATTTGGAAAAATAATTTTGGTCATAATTTGGACCAGTCGCGGATAGGGCGAAAGACTAAATCTCAACGGATCTTCTTCATCTTCTGAATATTGATGCGTTTGGATGTTAGAAGACCCCACGGAGCAAAGACGGCTGATTTGGGGGGGGGTTTCGGGGGCAAATTTGGAAAAATCATTTTGGTCATAATTTGGACCTGTCGCGGATAGGGCGAAAGACTAAATCTCAACGGATCTTCTTCATCTTCTGAATATTGATGCGTTTGGATGTTAGAAGACCCCACGGAGCGAAGACGGCTGATTTGGGGGGGGTTTTGGGGGCAAATTTGGAAAAATAATTTTGGTCATAATTTGGACCAGTCGCGGATAGGGCAAAAGACTAAATCTCAACGGATCTTCTTCATCTTCTGAATATTGATGCGTTTGGATGTTAGAAGACCCCACGGAGCGAAGACGGCTGATTTGGGGGGGGTTTCGGGGGCAAATTTGGAAAAATCATTTTGGTCATAATTTGGACCAGTCGCGGATAGGGCGAAAGACTAAATCTCAACGGATCTTCTTCATCTTCTGAATATTGATGCGTTTGGATGTTAGAAGACCCCACGGAGCGAAGACGGCTGATTTGGGGTGGGTTTCGGGGGCAAATTTGGAAAAATCATTTTGGTCATAATTTGGACCAGTCGCGGATAGGGCGAAAGACTAAATCTCAACGGATCTTCTTCATCTTCTGAATATTGATGCGTTTGGATGTTAGAAGACCCCACGGAGCGAAGACGGCTGATTTGGGGGGGGTTTCGGGGGCAAATTTGGAAAAATCATTTTGGTCATAATTTGGACCAGTCGCGGATAGGGCGAAAGACTAAATCTCAACGGATCTTCTTCATCTTCTGAATATTGATGCGTTTGGATGTTAGAAGACCCCACGGAGCGAAGACGGCTGATTTGGGGGGGGTTTCGGGGGCAAATTTGGAAAAATCATTTTGATCATAATTTGGACCAGTCGCGGATAGGGCGAAAGACTAAATCTCAACGGATCTTCTTCATCTTCTGAATATTAATGCGTTTGGATGTTAGAAGACCCCACGGAGCGAAGACGGCTGATTGGGGGGGGTTTCGGGGGCAAATTTGGAAAAATCATTTTGGTCATAATTTGGACCAGTCGCGGATAGGCCGAAAGACTAAATCTCAACGGATCTTCTTCATCTTCTGAATATTGATGCGTTTGGATGTTAGAAGACCCCACGGAGCAAAGACGGCTGATTTGGGGGGGGTTTTGGGGGCAAATTTGGAAAAATCATTTTGGTCATAATTTTGACCAGTCGCGGATAGGGCGAAAGACTAAATCTCAACGGATCTTCTTCATCTTCTGAATATTGATGCGTTTGGATGTTAGAAGACCCCACGGAGCGAAGACGGCTGATTTGGGGGGGGTTTCGGGGGCAAATTTGGAAAAATCATTTTGGTCATAATTTGGACCAGTCGCGGATAGGGCGAAAGACTAAATCTTAACGGATCTTCTTCATCTTCTGAATATTGATGCGTTTGGATGTTAGAAGACCCCACGGAGCGAAGACGGCTGATTTGGGGGGGGGTTTCGGGGGCAAATTTGGAAAAATCATTTTGGTCATAATTTGGACCAGTCGCGGATAGGGCGAAAGACTAAATCTCAACGGATCTTTTTCATCTTCTGAATATTGATGCGTTTGGATGTTAGAAGACCCCACGGAGCGAAGACGGCTGATTTGGGGGGGGGTTTCGGGGGCAAATTTGGAAAAATCATTTTGGTCATAATTTGGACCAGTCGCGGATAGGGCGAAAGACTAAATCTCAACGGATCTTCTTCATCTTCTGAATATTGATGCGTTTGGATGTTAGAAGATCCCACGGAGCGAAGACGGCTGATTTTGGGGGGGGTTTCGGGGGCAAATTTGGAAAAATCATTTTGGTCATAATTTGGACCAGTCGCGGATAGGGCGAAAGACTAAATCTCAACGGATCTTCTTCATCTTCTGAATATTGATGCGTTTGGATGTTAGAAGACCCCACGGAGCGAAGACGGCTGATTTGGGGGGGGTTTCGGGGGCAAATTTGGAAAAATCATTTTGGTCATAATTTGGACCAGTCGCGGATAGGGCGAAAGACTAAATCTCAACGGATCTTCTTCATCTTCTGAATATTGATGCGTTTGGATGTTAGAAGACCCCACGGAGCGAAGAGGGCTGATTTGGGGGGGGGTTTCGGGGGCAAATTTGGAAAAATCATTTTGGTCATAATTTGGACCAGTCGCGGATAGGGCGAAAGACTAAATCTCAACGGATCTTCTTCATCTTCTGAATATTGATGCGTTTGGATGTTAGAAGACCCCACGGAGCGAAGACGGCTGATTTGGGGGGGGTTTCGGGGGCAAATTTGGAAAAATCATTTTGGTCATAATTTGGACCAGTCGCGGATAGGGCGAAAGACTAAATCTCAACGGATCTTCTTCATCTTCTGAATATTGATGCGTTTGGATGTTAGAAGACCCCACGGAGCGAAGACGGCTGATTTGGGGGGGGTTTCGGGGGCAAATTTGGAAAAATCATTTTGGTCATAATTTGGACCAGTCGCGGATAGGGCGAAAGACTAAATCTCAACGGATCTTCTTCATCTTCTGAATATTGATGCGTTTGGATGTTAGAAGACCCCACGGAGCGAAGACGGCTGATTTGGGGGGGGTTTCGGGGGCAAATTTGGAAAAATCATTTTGATCATAATTTGGACCAGTCGCGGATAGGGCGAAAGACTAAATCTCAACGGATCTTCTTCATCTTCTGAATATTAATGCGTTTGGATGTTAGAAGACCCCACGGAGCGAAGACGGCTGATTGGGGGGGGGTTTCGGGGGCAAATTTGGAAAAATCATTTTGGTCATAATTTGGACCAGTCGCGGATAGGCCGAAAGACTAAATCTCAACGGATCTTTTTCATCTTCTGAATATTGATGCGTTTGGATGTTAGAAGACCCCACGGAGCAAAGACGGCTGATTTGGGGGGGGTTTTGGGGGCAAATTTGGAAAAATCATTTTGGTCATAATTTGGACCAGTCGCGGATAGGGCGAAAGACTAAATCTCAACGGATCTTCTTCATCTTCTGAATATTGATGCGTTTGGATGTTAGAAGACCCCACGGAGCGAAGACGGCTGATTTGGGGGGGGTTTCGGGGGCAAATTTGGAAAAATCATTTTGGTCATAATTTGGACCAGTCGCGGATAGGGCGAAAGACTAAATCTCAACGGATCTTCTTCATCTTCTGAATATTGATGCGTTTGGATGTTAGAAGACCCCACGGAGCGAAGACGGCTGATTTGGGGGGGGTTTCGGGGGCAAATCTGGAAAAATCATTTTGGTCATAATTTGGACCAGTCGCGGATAGGGCGAAAGACTAAATCTCAACGGATCTTCTTCATCTTCTGAATATTGATGCGTTTCGATGTTAGAAGACCCCACGGAGCGAAGACGGCTGATTTGGGGGGGGTTTCGGGGGCAAATTTGGAAAAATCATTTTGATCATAATTTGGACCAGTCGCGGATAGGGCGAAAGACTAAATCTCAACGGATCTTCTTCATCTTCTGAATATTAATGCGTTTGGATGTTAGAAGACCCCACGGAGCGAAGACGGCTTATTGGGGGGGGGTTTCGGGGGCAAATTTGGAAAAATCATTTTGGTCATAATTTGGACCAGTCGCGGATAGGGCGAAAGACTAAATCTTAACGGATCTTCTTCATCTTCTGAATATTGATGCGTTTGGATGTTAGAAGACCCCACGGAGCGAAGACGGCTGATTTGGGGGGGGGTTTCGGGGGCAAATTTGGAAAAATCATTTTGGTCATAATTTGGACCAGTCGCGGATAGGGCGAAAGACTAAATCTCAACGGATCTTTTTCATCTTCTGAATATTGATGCGTTTGGATGTTAGAAGACCCCACGGAGCGAAGACGGCTGATTTGGGGGGGGGGTTTCGGGGGCAAATTTGAAAAAATCATTTTGGTCATAATTTGGACCAGTCGAGGATAGGGCGAAAGACTAAATCTCAACGGATCTTCTTCATCTTCTGAATATTGATGCGTTTGGATGTTAGAAGACCCCACGGAGCGAAGACGGCTGATTTGGGGGGGGTTTCGGGGGCAAATTTGGAAAAATCATTTTGGTCATAATTTGGACCAGTCGCGGATAGGGCGAAAGACTAAATCTCAACGGATCTTCTTCATCTTCTGAATATTGATGCGTTTGGATGTAAGAAGACCCCATGGAGCGAAGACGGCTGATTTGGGGGGGGGGGTTTCGGGGGCAAATTTGGAAAAATAATTTTGGTCATAATTTGGACCAGTCGCGGATAGGGCGAAAGACTAAATCTCAACGGATCTTCTTCATCTTCTGAATATTGATGCGTTTGGATGTTAGAAGACCCCACGGAGCAAAGACGGCTGATTTGGGGGGGGTTTCGGGGGCAAATTTGGAAAAATCATTTTGGTCATAATTTGGACCTGTCGCGGATAGGGCGAAAGACTAAATCTCAACGGATCTTCTTCATCTTCTGAATATTGATGCGTTTGGATGTTAGAAGACCCCACGGAGCGAAGACGGCTGATTTGGGGGGGGTTTTGGGGGCAAATTTGGAAAAATAATTTTGGTCATAATTTGGACCAGTCGCGGATAGGGCGAAAGACTAAATCTCAACGGATCTTTTTCATCTTCTGAATATTGATGCGTTTGGATGTTAGAAGACCCAACGGAGCGAAGACGGCTGATTTGGGGGGGGGTTTCGGGGGCAAATTTGGAAAAATCATTTTGGTCATAATTTGGACCAGTCGCGGATAGGGCGAAAGACTAAATCTCAACGGATCTTCTTCATCTTCTGAATATTGATGCGTTTGGATGTTAGAAGACCCCACGGAGCGAAGACGGCTGATTTTGGGGGGGGTTTCGGGGGCAAATTTGGAAAAATCATTTTGGTCATAATTTGGACCAGTCGCGGATAGGGCGAAAGACTAAATCTCAACGGATCTTCTTCATCTTCTGAATATTGATGCGTTTGGATGTTAGAAGACCCCACGGAGCGAAGACGGCTGATTTGGGGGGGGTTTCGGGGGCAAATTTGGAAAAATCATTTTGGTCATAATTTGGACCAGTCGCGGATAGGGCGAAAGACTAAATCTCAACGGATCTTCTTCATCTTCTGAATATTGATGCGTTTGGATGTTAGAAGACCCCACGGAGCGAAGAGGGCTGATTTGGGGGGGGGTTTCGGGGGCAAATTTGGAAAAATCATTTTGGTCATAATTTGGACCAGTCGCGGATAGGGCGAAAGACTTAATCTCAACGGATCTTCTTCATCTTCTGAATATTGATGCGTTTGGATGTTAGAAGACCCCACGGAGCGAAGACGGCTGATTTGGGGGGGGTTTCGGGGGCAAATTTGGAAAAATCATTTTGGTCATAATTTGGACCAGTCGCGGATAGGGCGAAAGACTAAATCTCAACGGATCTTCTTCATCTTCTGAATATTGATGCGTTTGGATGTTAGAAGACCCCACGGAGCGAAGACGGCTGATTTGGGGGGGGTTTCGGGGGCAAATTTGGAAAAATCATTTTGGTCATAATTTGGACCAGTCGCGGATAGGGCGAAAGACTAAATCTCAACGGATCTTCTTCATCTTCTGAATATTGATGCGTTTGGATGTTAGAAGACCCCACGGAGCGAAGACGGCTGATTTGGGGGGGGGGGTTTCGGGGGCAAATTTGGAAAAATCATTTTGATCATAATTTGGACCAGTCGCGGATAGGGCGAAAGACTAAATCTCAACGGATCTTCTTCATCTTCTGAATATTAATGCGTTTGGATGTTAGAAGACCCCACGGAGCGAAGACGGCTGATTGGGGGGGGGTTTCGGGGGCAAATTTGGAAAAATCATTTTGGTCATAATTTGGACCAGTCGCGGATAGGCCGAAAGACTAAATCTCAACGGATCTTCTTCATCTTCTGAATATTGATGCGTTTGGATGTTAGAAGACCCCACGGAGCAAAGACGGCTGATTTGGGGGGGGTTTCGGGGGCAAATTTGGAAAAATCATTTTGGTCATAATTTGGACCAGTCGCGGATAGGGCGAAAGACTAAATCTCAACGGATCTTCTTCATCTTCTGAATATTGATGCGTTTGGATGTTAGAAGACCCCACGGAGCGAAGACGGCTGATTTGGGGGGGGTTTCGGGGGCAAATTTGGAAAAATCATTTTGGTCATAATTTGGACCAGTCGCGGATAGGGCGAAAGACTAAATCTAAACGGATCTTCTTCATCTTCTGAATATTGATGCGTTTGGATGTTAGAAGACCCCACGGAGCGAAGACGGCTGATTTGGGGGGGGTTTCGGGGGCAAATTTGGAAAAATCATTTTGGTCATAATTTGGACCAGTCGCGGATAGGGCGAAAGACTAAATCTCAACGGATCTTCTTCATCTTCTGAATATTGATGCGTTTGGATGTTAGAAGACCCCACGGAGCGAAGACGGCTGATTTGGGGGGGGTTTCGGGGGCAAATTTGGAAAAATCATTTTGGTCATAATTTGGACCAGTCGCGGATAGGGCGAAAGACTAAATCTCAACGGATCTTCTTCATCTTCTGAATATTGATGCGTTTGGATGTTAGAAGACCCCACGGAGCGAAGACGGCTGATTTGGGGGGGGTTTCGGGGGCAAATTTGGAAAAATCATTTTGATCATAATTTGGACCAGTCGCGGATAGGGCGAAAGACTAAATCTCAACGGATCTTCTTCATCTTCTGAATATTAATGCGTTTGGATGTTAGAAGACCCCACGGAGCGAAGACGGCTTATTGGGGGGGGGTTTCGGGGGCAAATTTGGAAAAATCATTTTGGTCATAATTTGGACCAGTCGCGGATAGGGTGAAAGACTAAATCTCAACGGATCTTCTTCATCTTCTGAATATTGATGCGTTTGGATGTAAGAAGACCCCATGGAGCGAAGACGGCTGATTTGGGGGGGGGGGGTTTCGGGGGCAAATTTGGAAAAATAATTTTGGTCATAATTTGGACCAGTCGCGGATAGGGCGAAAGACTAAATCTCAACGGATCTTCTTCATCTTCTGAATATTGATGCGTTTGGATGTTAGAAGACCCCACGGAGCAAAGACGGCTGATTTGGGGGGGGTTTTGGGGGCAAATTTGGAAAAATAATTTTGGTCATAATTTGGACCAGTCGCGGATAGGGCGAAAGACTAAATCTCAACGGATCTTTTTCATCTTCTGAATATTGATGCGTTTGGATGTTAGAAGACCCCACGGAGCGAAGACGGCTGATTTGGGGGGGGTTTCGGGGGCAAATTTGGAAAAATCATTTTGGTCATAATTTGGACCAGTCGCGGATAGGGCGAAAGACTAAATCTCAACGGATCTTCTTCATCTTCTGAATATTGATGCGTTTGGATGTTAGAAGACCCCACGGAGCGAAGACGGCTGATTTTGGGGGGGGTTTCGGGGGCAAATTTGGAAAAATCATTTTGGTCATAATTTGGACCAGTCGCGGATAGGGCGAAAGACTAAATCTCAACGGATCTTCTTCATCTTCTGAATATTGATGCGTTTGGATGTTAGAAGACCCCACGGAGCGAAGACGGCTGATTTGGGGGGGGGTTTCGGGGGCAAATTTGGAAAAATCATTTTGGTCATAATTTGGACCAGTCGCGGATAGGGCGAAAGACTAAATCTCAACGGATCTTCTTCATCTTCTGAATATTGATGCGTTTGGATGTTAGAAGACCCCACGGAGCGAAGAGGGCTGATTTGGGGGGGGGTTTCGGGGGCAAATTTGGAAAAATCATTTTGGTCATAATTTGGACCAGTCGCGGATAGGGCGAAAGACTTAATCTCAACGGATCTTCTTCATCTTCTGAATATTGATGCGTTTGGATGTTAGAAGACCCCACGGAGCGAAGACGGCTGATTTGGGGGGGGTTTCGGGGGCAAATTTGGAAAAATCATTTTGGTCATAATTTGGACCAGTCGCGGATAGGGCGAAAGACTAAATCTCAACGGATCTTCTTCATCTTCTGAATATTGATGCGTTTGGATGTAAGAAGACCCCATGGAGCGAAGACGGCTGATTTGGGGGGGGGGGGTTTCGGGGGCAAATTTGGAAAAATAATTTTGGTCATAATTTGGACCAGTCGCGGATAGGGCGAAAGACTAAATCTCAACGGATCTTCTTCATCTTCTGAATATTGATGCGTTTGGATGTTAGAAGACCCCACGGAGCAAAGACGGCTGATTTGGGGGGGGTTTTGGGGGCAAATTTGGAAAAATAATTTTGGTCATAATTTGGACCAGTCGCGGATAGGGCGAAAGACTAAATCTCAACGGATCTTTTTCATCTTCTGAATATTGATGCGTTTGGATGTTAGAAGACCCCACGGAGCAAAGACGGCTGATTTGGGGGGGGTTTCGGGGGCAAATTTGGAAAAATCATTTTGGTCATAATTTGGACCAGTCGCGGATAGGGCGAAAGACTAAATCTCAACGGATCTTCTTCATCTTCTGAATATTGATGCGTTTGGATGTTAGAAGACCCCACGGAGCGAAGACGGCTGATTTGGGGGGGGTTTCGGGGGCAAATTTGGAAAAATCATTTTGGTCATAATTTGGACCAGTCGCGGATAGGGCGAAAGACTAAATCTCAACGGATCTTCTTCATCTTCTGAATATTGATGCGTTTGGATGTTAGAAGACCCCACGGAGCGAAGACGGCTGATTTGGGGGGGGTTTCGGGGGCAAATTTGGAAAAATCATTTTGGTCATAATTTGGACCAGTCGCGGATAGGGCGAAAGACTAAATCTCAACGGATCTTCTTCATCTTCTGAATATTGATGCGTTTGGATGTTAGAAGACCCCACGGAGCGAAGAGGGCTGATTTGGGGGGGGGTTTCGGGGGCAAATTTGGAAAAATCATTTTGGTCATAATTTGGACCAGTCGCGGATAGGGCGAAAGACTTAATCTCAACGGATCTTCTTCATCTTCTGAATATTGATGCGTTTGGATGTTAGAAGACCCCACGGAGCGAAGACGGCTGATTTGGGGGGGGTTTCGGGGGCAAATTTGGAAAAATCATTTTGGTCATAATTTGGACCAGTCGCGGATAGGGCGAAAGACTAAATCTCAACGGATCTTCTTCATCTTCTGAATATTGATGCGTTTGGATGTTAGAAGACCCCACGGAGCGAAGACGGCTGATTTTGGGGGGGGTTTCGGGGGCAAATTTGGAAAAATCATTTTGATCATAATTTGGACCAGTCGCGGATAGGGCGAAAGACTAAATCTCAACGGATCTTCTTCATCTTCTGAATATTAATGCGTTTGGATGTTAGAAGACCCCACGGAGCGAAGACGGCTGATTGGGGGGGGGTTTCGGGGGCAAATTTGGAAAAATCATTTTGGTCATAATTTGGACCAGTCGCGGATAGGCCGAAAGACTAAATCTCAACGGATCTTCTTCATCTTCTGAATATTGATGCGTTTGGATGTTAGAAGACCCCACGGAGCAAAGACGGCTGATTTGGGGGGGGTTTCGGGGGCAAATTTGGAAAAATCATTTTGGTCATAATTTGGACCAGTCGCGGATAGGGCGAAAGACTAAATCTCAACGGATCTTCTTCATCTTCTGAATATTGATGCGTTTGGATGTTAGAAGACCCCACGGAGCGAAGACGGCTGATTTGGGGGGGGTTTCGGGGGCAAATTTGGAAAAATCATTTTGGTCATAATTTGGACCAGTCGCGGATAGGGCGAAAGACTAAATCTCAACGGATCTTCTTCATCTTCTGAATATTGATGCGTTTGGATGTTAGAAGACCCCACGGAGCGAAGACGGCTGATTTGGGGGGGGTTTCGGGGGCAAATTTGGAAAAATCATTTTGGTCATAATTTGGACCAGTCGCGGATAGGGCGAAAGACTAAATCTCAACGGATCTTCTTCATCTTCTGAATATTGATGCGTTTGGATGTTAGAAGACCCCACGGAGCGAAGACGGCTGATTTGGGGGGGGTTTCGGGGGCAAATTTGGAAAAATCATTTTGGTCATAATTTGGACCAGTCGCGGATAGGGCGAAAGACTAAATCTCAACGGATCTTCTTCATCTTCTGAATATTGATGCGTTTGGATGTTAGAAGACCCCACGGAGCGAAGACGGCTGATTTGGGGGGGGTTTCGGGGGCAAATTTGGAAAAATCATTTTGATCATAATTTGGACCAGTCGCGGATAGGGTGAAAGACTAAATCTCAACGGATCTTCTTCATCTTCTGAATATTGATGCGTTTGGATGTAAGAAGACCCCATGGAGCGAAGACGGCTGATTTGGGGGGGGGGTTTCGGGGGCAAATTTGGAAAAATAATTTTGGTCATAATTTGGACCAGTCGCGGATAGGGCGAAAGACTAAATCTCAACGGATCTTCTTCATCTTCTGAATATTGATGCGTTTGGATGTTAGAAGACCCCACGGAGCAAAGACGGCTGATTTGGGGGGGGTTTTGGGGGCAAATTTGGAAAAATAATTTTGGTCATAATTTGGACCAGTCGCGGATAGGGCGAAAGACTAAATCTCAACGGATCTTTTTCATCTTCTGAATATTGATGCGTTTGGATGTTAGAAGACCCCACGGAGCGAAGACGGCTGATTTGGGGGGGGGTTTCGGGGGCAAATTTGGAAAAATCATTTTGGTCATAATTTGGACCAGTCGCGGATAGGGCGAAAGACTAAATCTCAACGGATCTTCTTCATCTTCTGAATATTGATGCGTTTGGATGTTAGAAGACCCCACGGAGCGAAGACGGCTGATTTTGGGGGGGGTTTCGGGGGCAAATTTGGAAAAATCATTTTGGTCATAATTTGGACCAGTCGCGGATAGGGCGAAAGACTAAATCTCAACGGATCTTCTTCATCTTCTGAATATTGATGCGTTTGGATGTTAGAAGACCCCACGGAGCGAAGACGGCTGATTTGGGGGGGGTTTCGGGGGCAAATTTGGAAAAATCATTTTGGTCATAATTTGGACCAGTCGCGGATAGGGCGAAAGACTAAATCTCAACGGATCTTCTTCATCTTCTGAATATTGATGCGTTTGGATGTTAGAAGACCCCACGGAGCGAAGAGGGCTGATTTGGGGGGGGGTTTCGGGGGCAAATTTGGAAAAATCATTTTGGTCATAATTTGGACCAGTCGCGGATAGGGCGAAAGACTTAATCTCAACGGATCTTCTTCATCTTCTGAATATTGATGCGTTTGGATGTTAGAAGACCCCACGGAGCGAAGACGGCTGATTTGGGGGGGGTTTCGGGGGCAAATTTGGAAAAATCATTTTGGTCATAATTTGGACCAGTCGCGGATAGGGCGAAAGACTAAATCTCAACGGATCTTCTTCATCTTCTGAATATTGATGCGTTTGGATGTTAGAAGACCCCACGGAGCGAAGACGGCTGATTTTGGGGGGGGTTTCGGGGGCAAATTTGGAAAAATCATTTTGATCATAATTTGGACCAGTCGCGGATAGGGCGAAAGACTAAATCTCAACGGATCTTCTTCATCTTCTGAATATTAATGCGTTTGGATGTTAGAAGACCCCACGGAGCGAAGACGGCTGATTGGGGGGGGGGTTTCGGGGGCAAATTTGGAAAAATCATTTTGGTCATAATTTGGACCAGTCGCGGATAGGCCGAAAGACTAAATCTCAACGGATCTTCTTCATCTTCTGAATATTGATGCGTTTGGATGTTAGAAGACCCCACGGAGCAAAGACGGCTGATTTGGGGGGGGTTTCGGGGGCAAATTTGGAAAAATCATTTTGGTCATAATTTGGACCAGTCGCGGATAGGGCGAAAGACTAAATCTCAACGGATCTTCTTCATCTTCTGAATATTGATGCGTTTGGATGTTAGAAGACCCCACGGAGCGAAGACGGCTGATTTGGGGGGGGTTTCGGGGGCAAATTTGGAAAAATCATTTTGGTCATAATTTGGACCAGTCGCGGATAGGGCGAAAGACTAAATCTCAACGGATCTTCTTCATCTTCTGAATATTGATGCGTTTGGATGTTAGAAGACCCCACGGAGCGAAGACGGCTGATTTGGGGGGGGTTTCGGGGGCAAATTTGGAAAAATCATTTTGGTCATAATTTGGACCAGTCGCGGATAGGGCGAAAGACTAAATCTCAACGGATCTTCTTCATCTTCTGAATATTGATGCGTTTGGATGTTAGAAGACCCCACGGAGCGAAGACGGCTGATTTGGGGGGGGTTTCGGGGGCAAATTTGGAAAAATCATTTTGGTCATAATTTGGACCAGTCGCGGATAGGGCGAAAGACTAAATCTCAACGGATCTTCTTCATCTTCTGAATATTGATGCGTTTGGATGTTAGAAGACCCCACGGAGCGAAGACGGCTGATTTGGGGGGGGTTTCGGGGGCAAATTTGGAAAAATCATTTTGATCATAATTTGGACCAGTCGCGGATAGGGCGAAAGACTAAATCTCAACGGATCTTCTTCATCTTCTGAATATTAATGCGTTTGGATGTTAGAAGACCCCACGGAGCGAAGACGGCTTATTGGGGGGGGTTTCGGGGGCAAATTTGGAAAAATCATTTTGGTCATAATTTGGACCAGTCGCGGATAGGCCGAAAGACTAAATCTCAACGGATCTTCTTCATCTTCTGAATATTGATGCGTTTGGATGTTAGAAGACCCCACGGAGCAAAGACGGCTGATTTGGGGGGGGTTTTGGGGGCAAATTTGGAAAAATCATTTTGGTCATAATTTGGACCAGTCACGGATAGGGCGAAAGACTAAATCTCAACGGATCTTCTTCATCTTCTGAATATTGATGCGTTTGGATGTTAGAAGACCCCACGGAGCGAAGACGGCTGATTTGGGGGGGGTTTCGGGGGCAAATTTGGAAAAATCATTTTGGTCATAATTTGGACCAGTCGCGGATAGGGCGAAAGACTAAATCTTAACGGATCTTCTTCATCTTCTGAATATTGATGCGTTTGGATGTTAGAAGACCCCACGGAGCGAAGACGGCTGATTTGGGGGGGGGGTTTCGGGGGCAAATTTGGAAAAATCATTTTGGTCATAATTTGGACCAGTCGCGGATAGGGCGAAAGACTAAATCTCAACGGATCTTTTTCATCTTCTGAATATTGATGCGTTTGGATGTTAGAAGACCCCACGGAGCGAAGACGGCTGATTTGGGGGGGGGTTTCGCGGGCAAATTTGAAAAAATCATTTTGGTCATAATTTGGACCAGTCGCGGATAGGGCGAAAGACTAAATCTCAACGGATCTTCTTCATCTTCTGAATATTGATGCGTTTGGATGTTAGAAGACCCCACGGAGCGAAGACGGCTGATTTGGGGGGGGTTTCGGGGGCAAATTTGGGAAAATCATTTTGGTCATAATTTGGACCAGTCGCGGATAGGGCGAAAGACTAAATCTCAACGGATCTTCTTCATCTTCTGAATATTGATGCGTTTGGATGTAAGAAGACCCCATGGAGCGAAGACGGCTGATTTGGGGGGGGGGTTTCGGGGGCAAATTTGGAAAAATAATTTTGGTCATAATTTGGACCAGTCGCGGATAGGGCGAAAGACTAAATCTCAACGGATCTTCTTCATCTTCTGAATATTGATGCGTTTGGATGTTAGAAGACCCCACGGAGCAAAGACGGCTGATTTGGGGGGGGTTTCGGGGGCAAATTTGGAAAAATCATTTTGGTCATAATTTGGACCTGTCGCGGATAGGGCGAAAGACTAAATCTCAACGGATCTTCTTCATCTTCTGAATATTGATGCGTTTGGATGTTAGAAGACCCCACGGAGCGAAGACGGCTGATTTGGGGGGGGTTTCGGGGGCAAATTTGGAAAAATAATTTTGGTCATAATTTGGACCAGTCGCGGATAGGGCAAAAGACTAAATCTCAACGGATCTTCTTCATCTTCTGAATATTGATGCGTTTGGATGTTAGAAGACCCCACGGAGCGAAGACGGCTGATTTGGGGGGGGTTTCGGGGGCAAATTTGGAAAAATCATTTTGGTCATAATTTGGACCAGTCGCGGATAGGGCGAAAGACTAAATCTCAACGGATCTTCTTCATCTTCTGAATATTGATGCGTTTGGATGTTAGAAGACCCCACGGAGCGAAGACGGCTGATTTGGGGGGGGTTTCGGGGGCAAATTTGGAAAAATCATTTTGGTCATAATTTGGACCAGTTGCGGATAGGGCGAAAGACTAAATCTCAACGAATCATCTCCATCTTCTGAATATTGATGCGTTTGGATGTTAGAAGACCCCACGGAGCGAAGACGGCTGATTTGGGGGGGTTTCGGGGGCAAATTTGGAAAAATCATTTTGATCATAATTTGGACCAGTCGCGGATAGGGCGAAAGACTAAATCTCAACGGATCTTCTTCATCTTCTGAATATTAATGCGTTTGGATGTTAGAAGACCCCACGGAGCGAAGACGGCTGATTTGGGGGGGGTTTCGGGGGCAAATTTGGAAAAATCATTTTGGTCATAATTTGGACCAGTTGCGGATAGGGCGAAAGACTAAATCTCAACGAATCATCTCCATCTTCTGAATATTGATGCGTTTGGATGTTAGAAGACCCCACGGAGCGAAGACGGCTGATTTGGGGGGGTTTCGGGGGCAAATTTGGAAAAATCATTTTGATCATAATTTGGACCAGTCGCGGATAGGGCGAAAGACTAAATCTCAACGGATCTTCTTCATCTTCTGAATATTAATGCGTTTGGATGTTAGAAGACCCCACGGAGCGAAGACGGCTGATTGGGGGGGGTTTCGGGGGCAAATTTGGAAAAATCATTTTGGTCATAATTTGGACCAGTCGCGGATAGGCCGAAAGACTAAATCTCAACGGATCTTCTTCATCTTCTGAATATTGATGCGTTTGGATGTTAGAAGACCCCACGGAGCAAAGACGGCTGATTTGGGGGGGGTTTTGGGGACAAATTTGGAAAAATCATTTTGGTCATAATTTTGACCAGTCGCGGATAGGGCGAAAGACTAAATCTCAACGGATCTTCTTCATCTTCTGAATATTGATGCGTTTGGATGTTAGAAGACCCCACGGAGCGAAGACGGCTGATTTGGGGGGGGTTTCGGGGGCAAATTTGGAAAAATCATTTTGGTCATAATTTGGACCAGTCGCGGATAGGGCGAAAGACTAAATCTTAACGGATCTTCTTCATCTTCTGAATATTGATGCGTTTGGATGTTAGAAGACCCCACGGAGCGAAGACGGCTGATTTGGGGGGGGGTTTCGGGGGCAAATTTGGAAAAATCATTTTGGTCATAATTTGGACCAGTCGCGGATAGGGCGAAAGACTAAATCTCAACGGATCTTTTTCATCTTCTGAATATTGATGCGTTTGGATGTTAGAAGACCCCACGGAGCGAAGACGGCTGATTTGGGGGGGGGGGTTTTGGGGGCAAATTTGGAAAAATAATTTTGGTCATAATTTGGACCAGTCGCGGATAGGGCGAAAGACTAAATCTCAACGGATCTTCTTCATCTTCTGAATATTGATGCGTTTGGATGTTAGAAGACCCCACGGAGCGAAGACGGCTGATTTTGGGGGGGGTTTCGGGGGCAAATTTGGAAAAATCATTTTGGTCATAATTTGGACCAGTCGCGGATAGGGCGAAAGACTAAATCTCAACGGATCTTCTTCATCTTCTGAATATTGATGCGTTTGGATGTTAGAAGACCCCACGGAGCGAAGACGGCTGATTTGGGGGGGGTTTCGGGGGAAAATTTGGAAAAATCATTTTGGTCATAATTTGGACCAGTCGCGGATAGGGCGAAAGACTAAATCTCAACGGATCTTCTTCATCTTCTGAATATTGATGCGTTTGGATGTTAGAAGACCCCACGGAGCGAAGACGGCTGATTTGGGGGGGGTTTCGGGGGCAAATTTGGAAAAATCATTTTGATCATAATTTGGACCAGTCGCGGATAGGGCGAAAGACTAAATCTCAACGGATCTTCTTCATCTTCTAAATATTAATGCGTTTGGATGTTAGAAGACCCCACGGAGCGAAGACGGCTGATTTGGGGGGGGTTTCGGGGGCAAATTTGGAAAAATCATTTTGGTCATAATTTGGACCAGTCGCGGATAGGCCGAAAGACTAAATCTCAACGGACCTTCTTCATCTTCTGAATATTGATGCGTTTGGATGTTAGAAGACCCCACGGAGCAAAGACGGCTGATTTGGGGGGGGTTTTGGGGGCAAATTTGGAAAAATCATTTTGGTCATAATTTGGACCAGTCGCGGATAGGGCGAAAGACTAAATCTCAACGGATCTTCTTCATCTTCTGAATATTGATGCGTTTGGATGTTAGAAGACCCCACGGAGCGAAGACGGCTGATTTGGGGGGGGTTTCGGGGGCAAATTTGGAAAAATCATTTTGGTCATAATTTGGACCAGTCGCGGATAGGGCGAAAGACTAAATCTCAACGGATCTTCTTCATCTTCTGAATATTGATGCGTTTGGATGTTAGAAGACTCCACGGAGCGAAGACGGCTGATTTGGGGGGGGGGGTTTCGGGGGCAAATTTGGAAAAATCATTTTGGTCATAATTTGGACCAGTCGCGGATAGGGCGAAAGACTAAATCTCAACGGATCTTCTTCATCTTCTGAATATTGATGCGTTTGGATGTTAGAAGACCCAACGGAGCGAAGACGGCTGATTTGGGGGGGGTTTCGGGGGCAAATTTGGAAAAATCATTTTGGTCATAATTTGGACCAGTCGCGGATAGGGCGAAAGACTAAATCTCAACGGATCTTCTTCATCTTCTGAATATTGATGCGTTTGGATGTTAGAAGACCCCACGGAGCGAAGACGGCTAATTTGGGGGGGGTTTCGGGGGCAAATTTGGAAAAATCATTTTGGTCATAATTTGGACCAGTCGCGGATAGGGCGAAAGACTAAATCTCAACGGATCTTCTTCATCTTCTGAATATTGATGCGTTTGGATGTTAGAAGACCCCACGGAGCGAAGACGGCTGATTTGGGGGGGGTTTCGGGGGCAAATTTGGAAAAATCATTTTGGTCATAATTTGGACCAGTCGCGGATAGGGCGAAAGACTAAATCTCAACGGATCTTCTTCATCTTCTGAATATTGATGCGTTTGGATGTTAGAAGACCCCACGGAGCGAAGACGGCTGATTTGGGGGGGGGTTTCGGGGGCAAATTTGGAAAAATCATTTTGATCATAATTTGGACCAGTCGCGGATAGGGCGAAAGACTAAATCTCAACGGATCTTCTTCATCTTCTGAATATTAATGCGTTTGGATGTTAGATGACCCCACGGAGCGAAGACGGCTGATTTGGGGGGGGTTTCGGGGGCAAATTTGGAAAAATCATTTTGGTCATAATTTGGACCAGTCGCGGATAGGCCGAAAGACTAAATCTCAACGGATCTTCTTCATCTTCTGAATATTGATGCGTTTGGATGTTAGAAGACCCCACGGAGCAAAGACGGCTGATTTGGGGGGGGGTTTTGGGGGCAAATTTGGAAAAATCATTTTGGTCATAATTTGGACCAGTCGCGGATAGGGCGAAAGACTAAATCTCAACGGATCTTCTTCATCTTCTGAATATTGATGCGTTTGGATGTTAGAAGACCCCACGGAGCGAAGACGGCTGATTTGGGGGGGGTTTCGGGGGCAAATTTGGAAAAATCATTTTGGTCATAATTTGGACCAGTCGCGGATAGGGCGAAAGACTAAATCTCAACGGATCTTTTTCATCTTCTGAATATTGATGCGTTTGGATGTTAGAAGACCCCACGGAGCGAAGACGGCTGATTTGGGGGGGGGATTCGGGGGCAAATTTGAAAAAATCATTTTGGTCATAATTTGGACCAGTCGCGGATAGGGCGAAAGACTAAATCTCAACGGATCTTCTTCATCTTCTGAATATTGATGCGTTTGGATGTTAGAAGACCCCACGGAGCGAAGACGGCTGATTTGGGGGGGGTTTCGGGGGCAAATTTGGAAAAATCATTTTGGTCATAATTTGGACCAGTCGCGGATAGGGCGAAAGACTAAATCTCAACGGATCTTCTTCATCTTCTGAATATTGATGCGTTTGGATGTAAGAAGACCCCATGGAGCGAAGACGGCTGATTTGGGGGGGGGGGGTTTCGGGGGCAAATTTGGAAAAATAATTTTGGTCATAATTTGGACCAGTCGCGGATAGGGCGAAAGACTAAATCTCAACGGATCTTCTTCATCTTCTGAATATTGATGCGTTTGGATGTTAGAAGACCCCACGGAGCAAAGACGGCTGATTTGGGGGGGGTTTCGGGGGCAAATTTGGAAAAATCATTTTGGTCATAATTTGGACCTGTCGCGGATAGGGCGAAAGACTAAATCTCAACGGATCTTCTTCATCTTCTGAATATTAATGCGTTTGGATGTTAGATGACCCCACGGAGCGAAGACGGCTGATTTGGGGGGGGTTTCGGGGGCAAATTTGGAAAAATCATTTTGGTCATAATTTGGACCAGTCGCGGATAGGGCGAAAGACTAAATCTCAACGGATCTTCTTCATCTTCTGAATATTGATGCGTTTGGATGTTAGAAGACCCCACGGAGCAAAGACGGCTGATTTGGGGGGGGGTTTTGGGGGCAAATTTGGAAAAATCATTTTGGTCATAATTTGGACCAGTCGCGGATAGGGCGAAAGACTAAATCTCAACGGATCTTCTTCATCTTCTGAATATTGATGCGTTTGGATGTTAGAAGACCCCACGGAGCGAAGACGGCTGATTTGGGGGGGGTTTCGGGGGCAAATTTGGAAAAATCATTTTGGTCATAATTTGGACCAGTCGCGGATAGGGCGAAAGACTAAATCTCAACGGATCTTTTTCATCTTCTGAATATTGATGCGTTTGGATGTTAGAAGACCCCACGGAGCGAAGACGGCTGATTTGGGGGGGGGATTCGGGGGCAAATTTGAAAAAATCATTTTGGTCATAATTTGGACCAGTCGCGGATAGGGCGAAAGACTAAATCTCAACGGATCTTCTTCATCTTCTGAATATTGATGCGTTTGGATGTTAGAAGACCCCACGGAGCGAAGACGGCTGATTTGGGGGGGGTTTCGGGGGCAAATTTGGAAAAATCATTTTGGTCATAATTTGGACCAGTCGCGGATAGGGCGAAAGACTAAATCTCAACGGATCTTCTTCATCTTCTGAATATTGATGCGTTTGGATGTTAGAAGACCCCACGGAGCGAAGACGGCTGATTTGGGGGGGGTTTCGGGGGCAAATTTGGAAAAATCATTTTGATCATAATTTGGACCAGTCGCGGATAGGGCGAAAGACTAAATCTCAACGGATCTTCTCCATCTTCTGAATATTAATGCCTTTGGATGTTAGAAGACCCCACGGAGCGAAGACGGCTGATTTGGGGGGGGTTTCGGGGGCAAATTTGGAAAAATCATTTTGGTCATAATTTGGACCAGTCGCGGATAGGCCGAAAGACTAAATCTCAACGGATCTTCTTCATCTTCTGAATATTGATGCGTTTGGATGTTAGAAGACCCCACGGAGCAAAGACGGCTGATTTGGGGGGGGTTTTGGGGGCAAATTTGGAAAAATCATTTTGGTCATAATTTGGACCAGTCGCGGATAGGGCGAAAGACTAAATCTCAACGGATCTTCTTCATCTTCTGAATATTGATGCGTTAGGATGTTAGAAGACCCCACGGAGCGAAGACGGCTGATTTTGGGGGGGGGGTTTCGGGGGCAAATTTGGAAAAATCATTTTGGTCATAATTTGGACCAGTCGCGGATAGGGCGAAAGACTAAATCTCAACGGATCTTCTTCATCTTCTGAATATTGATGCGTTTGGATGTTAGAAGACTCCACGGAGCGAAGACGGCTGATTTGGGGGGGGGGGGTTTCGGGGGCAAATTTGGAAAAATCATTTTGGTCATAATTTGGACCAGTCGCGGATAGGGCGAAAGACTAAATCTCAACGGATCTTCTTCATCTTCTGAATATTGATGCGTTTGGATGTTAGAAGACCCAACGGAGCGAAGACGGCTGATTTGGGGGGGGTTTCGGGGGCAAATTTGGAAAAATCATTTTGGTCATAATTTGGACCAGTCGCGGATAGGGCGAAAGACTAAATCTCAATGGATCTTCTTCATCTTCTGAATATTGATGCGTTTGGATGTTAGAAGACCCCACGGAGCGAAGACGGCTGATTTGGGGGGGGTTTCGGGGGCAAATTTGGAAAAATCATTTTGGTCATAATTTGGACCAGTCGCGGATAGGGCGAAAGACTAAATCTCAACGGATCTTCTTCATCTTCTGAATATTGATGCGTTTGGATGTTAGAAGACCCCACGGAGCGAAGACGGCTGATTTGGGGGGGGTTTCGGGGGCAAATTTGGAAAAATCATTTTGGTCATAATTTGGACCAGTCGCGGATAGGGCGAAAGACTAAATCTCAACGGATCTTCTTCATCTTCTGAATATTGATGCGTTTGGATGTTAGAAGACCCCACGGAGCGAAGACGGCTGATTTGGGGGGGGTTTCGGGGGCAAATTTGGAAAAATCATTTTGATCATAATTTGGACCAGTCGCGGATAGGGCGAAAGACTAAATCTCAACGGATCTTCTTCATCTTCTGAATATTAATGCGTTTGGATGTTAGATGACCCCACGGAGCGAAGACGGCTGATTTGGGGGGGGTTTCGGGGGCAAATTTGGAAAAATCATTTTGGTCATAATTTGGACCAGTCGCGGATAGGCCGAAAGACTAAATCTCAACGGATCTTCTTCATCTTCTGAATATTGATGCGTTTGGATGTTAGAAGACCCCACGGAGCAAAGACGGCTGATTTGGGGGGGGGTTTTGGGGGCAAATTTGGAAAAATCATTTTGGTCATAATTTGGACCAGTCGCGGATAGGGCGAAAGACTAAATCTCAACGGATCTTCTTCATCTTCTGAATATTGATGCGTTTGGATGTTAGAAGACCCCACGGAGCGAAGACGGCTGATTTGGGGGGGGTTTCGGGGGCAAATTTGGAAAAATCATTTTGGTCATAATTTGGACCAGTCGCGGATAGGGCGAAAGACTAAATCTCAACGGATCTTTTTCATCTTCTGAATATTGATGCGTTTGGATGTTAGAAGACCCCACGGAGCGAAGACGGCTGATTTGGGGGGGGTTTCGGGGGCAAATTTGAAAAAATCATTTTGGTCATAATTTGGACCAGTCGCGGATAGGGCGAAAGACTAAATCTCAACGGATCTTCTTCATCTTCTGAATATTGATGCGTTTGGATGTTAGAAGACCCCACGGAGCGAAGACGGCTGATTTGGGGGGGGTTTCGGGGGCAAATTTGGAAAAATCATTTTGGTCATAATTTGGACCAGTCGCGGATAGGGCGAAAGACTAAATCTCAACGGATCTTCTTCATCTTCTGAATATTGATGCGTTTGGATGTAAGAAGACCCCATGGAGCGAAGACGGCTGATTTGGGGGGGGGGGTTTCGGGGGCAAATTTGGAAAAAAAATTTTGGTCATAATTTGGACCAGTCGCGGATAGGGCGAAAGACTAAATCTCAACGGATCTTCTTCATCTTCTGAATATTGATGCGTTTGGATGTTAGAAGACCCCACGGAGCAAAGACGGCTGATTTGGGGGGGGGTTTCGGGGGCAAATTTGGAAAAATCATTTTGGTCATAATTTGGACCTGTCGCGGATAGGGCGAAAGACTAAATCTCAACGGATCTTCTTCATCTTCTGAATATTGATGCGTTTGGATGTTAGAAGACCCCACGGAGCGAAGACGGCTGATTTGGGGGGGGTTTCGGGGGCAAATTTGGAAAAATAATTTTGGTCATAATTTGGACCAGTCGCGGATAGGGCAAAAGACTAAATCTCAACGGATCTTCTTCATCTTCTGAATATTGATGCGTTTGGATGTTAGAAGACCCCACGGAGCGAAGACGGCTGATTTGGGGGGGGTTTCGGGGGCAAATTTGGAAAAATCATTTTGGTCATAATTTGGACCAGTCGCGGATAGGGCGAAAGACTAAATCTCAACGGATCTTCTTCATCTTCTGAATATTGATGCGTTTGGATGTTAGAAGACCCCACGGAGCGAAGACGGCTGATTTGGGGGGGGTTTCGGGGGCAAATTTGGAAAAATCATTTTGGTCATAATTTGGACCAGTCGCGGATAGGGCGAAAGACTAAATCTCAACGGATCTTCTTCATCTTCTGAATATTGATGCGTTTGGATGTTAGAAGACCCCACGGAGCGAAGACGGCTGATTTGGGGGGGGTTTCGGGGGCAAATTTGGAAAAATCATTTTGGTCATAATTTGGACCAGTCGCGGATAGGGCGAAAGACTAAATCTCAACGGATCTTCTTCATCTTCTGAATATTGATGCGTTTGGATGTTAGAAGACCCCACGGAGCGAAGACGGCTGATTTGGGGGGGGTTTCGGGGGCAAATTTGGAAAAATCATTTTGATCATAATTTGGACCAGTCGCGGATAGGGCGAAAGACTAAATCTCAACGGATCTTCTTCATCTTCTGAATATTAATGCGTTTGGATGTTAGAAGACCCCACGGAGCGAAGACGGCTGATTGGGGGGGGTTTCGGGGGCAAATTTGCAAAAATCATTTTGGTCATAATTTGGACCAGTCGCGGATAGGCCGAAAGACTAAATCTCAACGGATCTTCTTCATCTTCTGAATATTGATGCGTTTGGATGTTAGAAGACCCCACGGAGCAAAGACGGCTGATTTGGGGGGGGTTTCGGGGGTAAATTTGGAAAAATCATTTTGGTCATAATTTTGACCAGTCGCGGATAGGGCGAAAGACTAAATCTCAACGGATCTTCTTCATCTTCTGAATATTGATGTGTTTGGATGTTAGAAGACCCCACGGAGCGAAGACGGCTGATTTGGGGGGGGTTTCGGGGGCAAATTTGGAAAAATCATTTTGGTCATAATTTGGACCAGTCGCGGATAGGGCGAAAGACTAAATCTTAACGGATCTTCTTCATCTTCTGAATATTGATGCGTTTGGATGTTAGAAGACCCCACGGAGCGAAGACGGCTGATTTGGGGGGGGGTTTCGGGGGCAAATTTGGAAAAATCATTTTGGTCATAATTTGGACCAGTCGCGGATAGGGCGAAAGACTAAATCTCAACGGATCTTTTTCATCTTCTGAATATTGATGCGTTTGGATGTTAGAAGACCCCACGGAGCGAAGACGGCTGATTTGGGGGGGGGTTTCGGGGGCAAATTTGGAAAAATCATTTTGGTCATAATTTGGACCAGTCGCGGATAGGGCGAAAGACTAAATCTCAACGGATCTTCTTCATCTTCTGAATATTGATGCGTTTGGATGTTAGAAGACCCCACGGAGCGAAGACGGCTGATTTTGGGGGGGGTTTCGGGGGCAAATTTGGAAAAATCATTTTGGTCATAATTTGGACCAGTCGCGGATAGGGCGAAAGACTAAATCTCAACGGATCTTCTTCATCTTCTGAATATTGATGCGTTTGGATGTTAGAAGACCCCACGGAGCGAAGACGGCTGATTTGGGGGGGGTTTCGGGGGCAAATTTGGAAAAATCATTTTGGTCATAATTTGGACCAGTCGCGGATAGGGCGAAAGACTAAATCTCAACGGATCTTCTTCATCTTCTGAATATTGATGCGTTTGGATGTTAGAAGACCCCACGGAGCGAAGACGGCTGATTTGGGGGGGGTTTCGGGGGCAAATTTGGAAAAATCATTTTGATCATAATTTGGACCAGTCGCGGATAGGGCGAAAGACTAAATCTCAACGGATCTTCTTCATCTTCTGAATATTAATGCGTTTGGATGTTAGAAGACCCCACGGAGCGAAGACGGCTGATTTGGGGGGGGGTTTCGGGGGCAAATTTGGAAAAATCATTTTGGTCATAATTTGGACCAGTCGCGGATAGGCCGAAAGACTAAATCTCAACGGATCTTCTTCATCTTCTGAATATTGATGCGTTTGGATGTTAGAAGACCCCACGGAGCAAAGACGGCTGATTTTGGGGGGGTTTTGGGGGCAAATTTGGAAAAATCATTTTGGTCATAATTTGGACCAGTCGCGGATAGGGCGAAAGACTAAATCTCAACGGATCTTCTTCATCTTCTGAATATTGATGCGTTAGGATGTTATATTACCAGTACATAGGAATGAAATAATAGATACAGTGAATAACTTAAAAAACAAAAAGAGTTGTGGTCATGATGGTATTGATAATATTTTATTAAAGAATGTCATAGAATATATTGTTGATCCATTAGTACACATATTTAATCTTTCCTTAATTAATGGCGTCGTGCCTGACAATATGAAAATATCTAAGGTAATACCAGTGTATAAAAAAGGAGATAAGAATAATGTATGTAACTATAGACCGATATCTTTATTGCCTACTCTATCAAAGATTCTAGAAAGAGTGATGTATACAAGACTATTAGACTTTTTGAATAAATATAATATAATTTCTGACTTTCAATTTGGATTCCGCCAAAAGCATAGTACATCTCATGCTACTCTTTCATTTGTTGAAAAAATCACAAAAGCTATTGATAACTTTGAACATACAGTAGGTGTTTTTCTGGACCTCTCCAAGGCCTTTGACACTATAAATCATGAAATACTACTATACAAACTTGAAAATTACGGAATCCGTGGAAAGGCCTTGGAGTGGTTCAGGAATTATCTAATAAACCGTAAACAGTTTGTTAACATAAATGAACGAAATTCTTCTCTACTAAAGGTCAACTGGGGTGTTCCTCAAGGTAGCATACTGGGCCCACTTTTATTTACGATCTATATAAATGACATCCACAATTCTTCGACAATATTAACTTATATTCTTTTTGCAGATGATTCAAATGTACTTTATTCTCATCCCAATCCCGATATTTTAGTCAATATATTGAATATTGAACTGGAGAAGCTAGTACAATGGATAAGATCTAATAAATTGTCAATCAATGTACAAAAAACGAAATGTATGCTTTTCAGCAATTCTCTAGATAAATTACCATACGATATTAAATTGGACAACGCTGACATTGAAGTGGTCGCTTCAACAAAATTTTTAGGCCTGATAGTAGACAACAATTTATCTTGGAAAACACACATTGATTCTATATGCCGTACAATTTCACGTAATATTGGTGTTATAAATAAGGTCAAGTTTTTTCTTCCAACTTCCTCCCTAAAAATGCTTTATTCAACATTAATTTTACCTTATCTAAACTACGGGATAATTGCCTGGGGAAATACACATACATCATATCTAGAAAGAATATTACTTTTACAGAAAAAGGCATTGCGCGTTATTTTTAATATGTCCTGGAGATCCCATACAGACCAATTGTTTATTGACAATAAAATCTTAAAAGTAAAAACATTATATCAATATAACTTGGGTCAATTTATGTATCAATTAAATAATAATATGCTACCATCAATCTTCGATTCTTCATTTAACAAAAACAAAACTATCCATAAATACCCTACACGTCAATCCGACGAATTTCATTTTCCTTTACCCCGGACAATTCTTGCCAAATCTATCTTTACTTTCGAAGGCCCTCGACTTTGGGGCACTCTTAATAATACTATCAAAGATTCCCCAAGTCTAAATTCTTTTAAATTTAAGTTCAAAAAGTTTCTCCAAGATACTCGTTAGTTTGTTTAACTCTTCATCACTCATACATTATATTTTTCATTTATACTTAGCACTACTAAGTGTGACATATGATAATTTTCGTTTTCCTGTTGATCCGTAATATTCGCTGTGAGTGCCGGGGCAAGAATCTGGAGACCATTGATCTCGTTTTTTCTCTCATTTTCTATTTCTTTCTTTTCTTTTTTTCTTTTAAACTATTCATTTAAATATATTTAAGCTCAACTTCTACATGTTGTATTTGTGTTTTGTTTACATTGTTCATACAAATATGTAATAGGAGGCTGCATTCTACAAGCTTCGCTTTTTTAGCAGCCTCCTCCGTTTCCGACCTGTTATCTTAATTATTACATATAATAAGTTTCTTTGTTTTATTGATTATATCAAGATGTATGTAACAAAACTTATTGTAAATGATTGTAAATGATTGTTGGAAATGGAAAAATAAATGAAATGAAATGAAATGTTAGAAGACCCCACGGAGCGAAGACGGCTGATTTTGGGGGGGGGGTTTCGGGGGCAAATTTGGAAAAATCATTTTGGTCATAATTTGGACCAGTCGCGGATAGGGCGAAAGACTAAATCTCAACGGATCTTCTTCATCTTCTGAATATTGATGCGTTTGGATGTTAGAAGACTCCACGGAGCGAAGACGGCTGATTTGGGGGGGGGGGGGGTTTCGGGGGCAAATTTGGAAAAATCATTTTGGTCATAATTTGGACCAGTCGCGGATAGGGCGAAAGACTAAATCTCAACGGATCTTCTTCATCTTCTGAATATTGATGCGTTTGGATGTTAGAAGACCCCACGGAGCGAAGACGGCTGATTTCGGGGGGGGTTTCGGGGGCAAATTTGGAAAAATCATTTTGGTCATAATTTGGACCAGTCGCGGATAGGGCGAAAGACTAAATCTCAACGGATCTTCTTCATCTTCTGAATATTGATGCGTTTGGATGTTAGAAGACCCCACGGAGCAAAGACGGCTGATTTGGGGGGGGTTTCGGGGGCAAATTTGGAAAAATCATTTTGGTCATAATTTGGACCAGTCGCGGATAGGGCGAAAGACTAAATCTCAACGGATCTTCTTCATCTTCTGAATATTGATGCGTTTGGATGTTAGAAGACCCCACGGAGCGAAGACGGCTGATTTGGGGGGGGTTTCGGGGGCAAATTTGGAAAAATCATTTTGATCATAATTTGGACCAGTCGCGGATAGGGCGAAAGACTAAATCTCAACGGATCTTCTTCATCTTCTGAATATTAATGCGTTTGGATGTTAGAAGACCCCACGGAGCGAAGACGGCTGATTTGGGGGGGGTTTCGGGGGCAAATTTGGAAAAATCATTTTGGTCATAATTTGGACCAGTTGCGGATAGGCCGAAAGACTAAATCTCAACGGATCTTCTTCATCTTCTGAATATTGATGCGTTTGGATGTTAGAAGACCCCACGGAGCAAAGACGGCTGATTTGGGGGGGGGGTTGGGGGCAAATTTGGAAAAATCATTTTGGTCATAATTTGGACCAGTCGCGGATAGGGCGAAAGACTAAATCTCAACGGATCTTCTTCATCTTCTGAATATTGATGCGTTAGGATGTTAGAAGACCCCACGGAGCGAAGACGGCTGATTTTGGGGGGGGGGTTTCGGGGGCAAATTTGGAAAAATCATTTTGGTCATAATTTGGACCAGTCGCGGATAGGGCGAAAGACTAAATCTCAACGGATCTTCTTCATCTTCTGAATATTGATGCGTTTGGATGTTAGAAGACTCCACGGAGCGAAGACGGCTGATTTGGGGGGGGGGGTTTCGGGGGCAAATTTGGAAAAATCATTTTGGTCATAATTTGGACCAGTCGCAGATAGGGCGAAAGACTAAATCTCAACGGATCTTCTTCATCTTCTGAATATTGATGCGTTTGGATGTTAGAAGACCCAACGGAGCGAAGACGGCTGATTTGGGTGGGGTTTCGGGGGCAAATTTGGAAAAATCATTTTGGTCATAATTTGGACCTGTCGCGGATAGGGCGAAAGACTAAATCTCAACGGATCTTCTTCATCTTCTGAATATTGATGCGTTTGGATGTTAGAAGACCCCACAGAGCAAAGATGGCTGATTTGGGGGGGGTTTCGGGGGCAAATTTGGAAAAATCATTTTGGTCATAATTTGGACCAGTCGCGGATAGGGCGAAAGACTAAATCTCAACGGATCTTCTTCATCTTCTGAATATTGATGAAGAAGATCCGTTGAGATTTAGTCTTTCGCCCTATCCGCGACTGGTCCAAATTATGACCAAAATGATTTTTCCAAATTTGCCCCCGAAACCCCCCCACAAATCAGCCGTCTTCGCTCCGTGGGGTCTTCTAACATCCAAACGCATCAATATTCAGAAGATGAAGAAGATCCGTTGAGATTTAGTCTTTCGCCCTATCCGCGACTGGTCCAAATTATGACCAAAATGATTTTTCCAAATTTGCCCCCGAAACCCCCCCAAATCAGCCGTCTTCGCTCCGTGGGGTCTTCTAACATCCAAACGCATCAATATTCAGAAGATGAAGAAGATCCGTTGAGATTTAGTCTTTCGCCCTATCCGCGACTGGTCCAAATTATGACCAAAATGATTTTTCCAAATTTGCCCCCGAAACCCCCCCCCAAATCAGCCGTCTTCGCTCCGTGGGGTCTTCTAACATCCAAACGCATAAATATTCAGAAGATGAAGAAGATCCGTTGAGATTTAGTCTTTCGCCCTATCCGCGACTGGTCCAAATTATGACCAAAATGATTTTTCCAAATTTGCCCCCGAAACCCCCCCACAAATCAGCCGTCTTCGCTCCGTGGGGTCTTCTAACATCCAAACGCATCAATATTCAGAAGATGAAGAAGATCCGTTGAGATTTAGTCTTTCGCCCTATCCGCGACTGGTCCAAATTAAGACCAAAATGATTTTTCCAAATTTGCCCCCGAAACCCCCCCCAAATCAGCCGTCTTCGCTCCGTGGGGTCTTCTAACATCCAAACGCATCAATATTCAGAAGATGAAGAAGATCCGTTGAGATTTAGTCTTTCGCCCTATCCGCGACTGGTCCAAATTATGACCAAAATGATTTTTCCAAATTTGCCCCCGAAACCCCCCCCAAATCAGCCGTCTTCGCTCCGTGGGGTCTTCTAACATCCAAACGCATCAATATTCAGAAGATGAAGAAGATCCGTTGAGATTTAGTCTTTCGCCCTATCCGCGACTGGTCCAAATTATGAAAAAAATGATTTTTCCAAATTTGCCCCCGAAACCCCCCCACAAATCAGCCGTCTTCGCTCCGTGGGGTCTTCTAACATCCAAACGCATCAATATTCAGAAGATGAAGAAGATCCGTTGAGATTTAGTCTTTCGCCCTATCCGCGACTGGTCCAAATTATGACCAGAATGATTTTTCCAAATTTGCCCCCGAAACCCCCCCCCAAATCAGCCGTCTTCGCTCCGTGGGGTCTTCTAACATCCAAACGCATCAATATTCAGAAGATGAAGAAGATCCGTTGAGATTTAGTCTTTCGCCCTATCCGCGACTGGTCCAAATTATGACCAAAATGATTTTTTCAAATTTGCCCCCGAAACCCCCCCCAAATCAGCCGTCTTCGCTCCGTGGGGTCTTCTAACATCCAAACGCATCAATATTCAGAAGATGAAGAAGATCCGTTGAGATTTAGTCTTTCGCCCTATCCGCGACTGGTCCAAATTATGACCAAAATGATTTTTCCAAATTTGCCCCTGAAACCCCCCCCAAATCAGCCGTCTTCGCTCCGTGGGGTCTTCTAACATCCAAACGCATCAATATTCAGAAGATGAAGAAGATCCGTTGAGATTTAGTCTTTCGCCCTATCCGCGACTGGTCCAAATTATGACCAAAATGATTTTTCCAAATTTGCCCCCGAAACCCCCCCCAAATCAGCTGTCTTCGCTCCGTGGGGTCTTCTAACATCCAAACGCATCAATATTCAGAAGATGAAGAAGATCCGTTGAGATTTAGTCTTTCGCCCTATCCGCGACTGGTCCAAATTATGACCAAAATGATTTTTCCAAATTTGCCCCCGAAACCCCCCCCAAATCAGCCGTCTTTGCTCCCTGGGGTCTTCTAACATCCAAACGCATCAATATTCAGAAGATGAAGAAGATCCGTTGAGATTTAGTCTTTCGCCCTATCCGCGACTGGTCCAAATTATGACCAAAATGATTTTTCCAAATTTGCCCCCGAAACCCCCCCACAAATCAGCCGTCTTCGCTCCGTGGGGTCTTCTAACATCCAAACGCATCAATATTCAGAAGATGAAGAAGATCCGTTGAGATTTAGTCTTTCGCCCTATCTGCGACTGGTCCAAATTATGACCAAAATGATTTTTCCAAATTTGCCCCCGAAACCCCCCCCAAATCAGCCGTCTTCGCTCCGTGGGGTCTTCTAACATCCAAACGCATCAATATTCAGAAGATGAAGAAGATCCGTTGAGATTTAGTCTTTCGCCCTATCCGCGACTGGTCCAAATTATGACCAAAATGATTTTTCCAAATTTGCCCCCGAAACCCCCCCACAAATCAGCCGTCTTCGCTCCGTGGGGTCTTCTAACATCCAAACGCATCAATATTCAGAAGATGAAGAAGATCCGTTGAGATTTAGTCTTTCGCCCTATCCGCGACTGGTCCAAATTATGACCAAAATGATTTTTCCAAATTTGCCCCCGAAACCCCCCCCAAATCAGCTGTCTTCGCTCCGTGGGGTCTTCTAACATCCAAACGCATCAATATTCAGAAGATGAAGAAGATCCGTTGAGATTTAGTCTTTCGCCCTATCCGCGACTGGTCCAAATTATGACCAAAATGATTTTTCAAAATTTGCCCCCGAAACCCCCCCCAAATCAGCCGTCTTCGCTCCGTGGGGTCTTCTAACATCCAAACGCATCAATATTCAGAAGATGAAGAAGATCCGTTGAGATTTAGTCTTTCGCCCTATCCGCGACTGGTCCAAATTATGACCAAAATGATTTTTCCAAATTTGCCCCCGAAACCCCCCCACAAATCAGCCGTCTTCGCTCCGTGGGGTCTTCTAACATCCAAACGCATCAATATTCAGAAGATGAAGAAGATCCGTTGAGATTTAGTCTTTCGCCCTATCCGCGACTGGTCCAAATTATGACCAGAATGATTTTTCCAAATTTGCCCCCGAAACCCCCCCCCCAAATCAGCCGTCTTCGCTCCGTGGGGTCTTCTAACATCCAAACGCATCAATATTCAGAAGATGAAGAAGATCCGTTGAGATTTAGTCTTTCGCCCTATCCGCGACTGGTCCAAATTATGACCAAAATGATTTTTCCAAATTTGCCCCCGAAACCCCCCCCAAATCAGCCGTCTTCGCTCCGTGGGGTCTTCTAACATCCAAACGCATCAAAATTCAGAAGATGAAGAAGATCCGTTGAGATTTAGTCTTTCGCCCTATCCGCGACTGGTCCAAATTATGACCAAAATGATTTTTCCAAATTTGCCCCCGAAACCCCCCCCAAATCAGCCGTCTTCGCTCCGTGGGGTCTTCTAACATCCAAACGCATCAATATTCAGAAGATGAAGAAGATCCGTTGAGATTTAGTCTTTCGCCCTATCCGCGACTGGTCCAAATTATGACCAAAATGATTTTTCCAAATTTGCCCCCGAAACCCCCCCCAAATCAGCCGTCTTCGCTCCGTGGGGTCTTCTAACATCCAAACGCATCAATATTCAGAAGATGAAGAAGATCCGTTGAGATTTAGTCTTTCGCCCTATCCGCGACTGGTCCAAATTATGACCAAAATGATTTTTCCAAATTTGCCCCCGAAACCCCCCCACAAATCAGCCGTCTTCGCTCCGTGGGGTCTTCTAACATCCAAACGCATCAATATTCAGAAGATGAAGAAGATCCGTTGAGATTTAGTCTTTCACCCTATCCGCGACTGGTCCAAATTATGACCAAAATGATTTTTCCAAATTTGCCCCCGAAACCCCCCCCAAATCAGCCGTCTTCGCTCCGTGGGGTCTTCTAACATCCAAACGCATCAATATTCAGAAGATGAAGAAGATCCGTTGAGATTTAGTCTTTCGCCCTATCCGCGACTGGTCCAAATTATGACCAAAATGATTTTTCCAAATTTGCCCCCGAAACCCCCCCCCAAATCAGCCGTCTTCGCTCCGTGGGGTCTTCTAACATCCAAACGCATCAATATTCAGAAGATGAAGAAGATCCGTTGAGATTTAGTCTTTCGCCCTATCCGCGACTGGTCCAAATTATGACCAAAATGATTTTTCCAAATTTGCCCCCGAAACCCCCCCACAAATCAGCCGTCTTCGCTCCGTGGGGTCTTCTAACATCCAAACGCATCAATATTCAGAAGATGAAGAAGATCCGTTGAGATTTAGTCTTTCGCCCTATCCGCGACTGGTCCAAATTATGACCAAAATGATTTTTCCAAATTTGCCCCCGAAACCCCCCCCCCAAATCAGCCGTCTTCGCTCCGTGGGGTCTTCTAACATCCAAACGCATCAATATTCAGAAGATGAAGAAGATCCGTTGAGATTTAGTCTTTCGCCCTATCCGCGACTGGTCCAAATTATGACCAAAATGATTTTTCCAAATTTGCCCCCGAAACCCCCCCCAAATCAGCCGTCTTCGCTCCGTGGGGTCTTCTAACATCCAAACGCATCAATATTCAGAAGATGAAGAAGATCCATTGAGATTTAGTCTTTCGCCCTATCCGCGACTGGTCCAAATTATGACCAAAATGATTTTTCCAAATTTGCCCCCAAAACCCCCCCACAAATCAGCCGTCTTCGCTCCGTGGGGTCTTCTAACATCCAAACGCATCAATATTCAGAAGATGAAGAAGATCCGTTGAGATTTAGTCTTTCGCCCTATCCGCGACTGGTCCAAATTATGACCAAAATGATTTTTCCAAATTTGCCCCGGAAACCCTCCCCCAAATCAGCCGTCTTCGCTCCGTGGGGTCTTCTAACATCCAAACGCATCAATATTCAGAAGATGAAGAAGATCCGTTGAGATTTAGTCTTTCGCCCTATCCGCGACTGGTCCAAATTATGACCAAAATGATTTTTCCAAATTTGCCCCCGAAACCCCCCCCCAAATCAGCCGTCTTCGCTCCGTGGGGTCTTCTAACATCCAAACGCATCAATATTCAGATGATGAAGAAGATCCGTTGAGATTTAGTCTTTCGCCCTATCCGCGACTGGTCCAAATTATGACCAAAATGATTTTTCCAAATTTGCCCCCGAAACCCCCCCCACAAATCAGCCGTCTTCGCTCCGTGGGGTCTTCTAACATCCAAACGCATCAATATTCAGAAGATGAAGAAGATCCGTTGAGATTTAGTCTTTCGCCCTATCCGCGACTGGTCCAAATTATGACCAAAATGATTTTTCCAAATTTGCCCCCGAAACCCCCCCCAAATCAGCCGTCTTCGCTCCGTGGGGTCTTCTAACATCCAAACGCATCAATATTCAGAAGATGAAGAAGATCCGTTGAGATTTAGTCTTTCGCCCTATCCGCGACTGGTCCAAATTATGACCAAAATGATTTTTCCAAATTTGCCCCCGAAACCCCCCCCAAATCAGCCGTCTTCGCTCCGTGGGGTCTTCTAACATCCAAACGCATCAATATTCAGAAGATGAAGAAGATCCGTTGAGATTTAGTCTTTCGCCCTATCCGCGACTGGTCCAAATTATGACCAAAATGATTTTTCCAAATTTGCCCCCGAAACCCCCCCCAAATCAGCCGTCTTCGCTCCGTGGGGTCTTCTAACATCCAAACGCATCAATATTCAGAAGATGAAGAAGATCCGTTGAGATTTAGTCTTTTGCCCTATCCGCGACTGGTCCAAATTATGACCAAAATGATTTTTCCAAATTTGCCCCCGAAACCCCCCCACAAATCAGCCGTCTTCGCTCCGTGGGGTAACATCCAAACGCATCAATATTCAGAAGATGAAGAAGACCCGTTGAGATTTAGTCTTTCGCCCTATCCGCGACTGGTCCAAATTATGACCAAAATGATTTTTCCAAATTTGCCCCCGAAACCCCCCCAAATCAGCCGTCTTCACTCCGTGGGGTCTTCTAACATCCAAACGCATCAATATTCAGAAGATGAAGAAGATCCGTTGAGATTTAGTCTTTCGCCCTATCCGCGACTGGTCCAAATTATGACCAAAATGATTTTTCCAAATTTGCCCCCGAAACCCCCCCCCCAAATCAGCCGTCTTCGCTCCGTGGGGTCTTCTAACATCCAAACGCATCAATATTCAGAAGATGAAGAAGATCCGTTGAGATTTAGTCTTTCGCCCTATCCGCGACTGGTCCAAATTATGACCAAAATGATTTTTCCAAATTTGCCCCCGAAACCCCCCCACAAATCAGCCGTCTTCGCTCCGTGGGGTCTTCTAACATCCAAACGCATCAATATTCAGAAGATGAAGAAGATCCGTTGAGATTTAGTCTTTCGCCCTATCCGCGACTGGTCCAAATTATGACCAAAATGATTTTTCCAAATTTGCCCCCGAAACCCCCCCCCCAAATCAGCCGTCTTTGCCCCGTGGGGTCTTCTAACATCCAAACGCATCAATATTCAGAAGATGAAGAAGATCCGTTGAGATTTAGTCTTTCGCCCTATCCGCGACTGGTCCAAATTATGACCAAAATGATTTTTCCAAATTTGCCCCCGAAACCCCCCCCCAAATCAGCCGTCTTCGCTCCGTGGGGTCTTCTAACATCCAAACGCATCAATATTCAGAAGATGAAGAAGATCCGTTGAGATTTAGTCTTTCGCCCTATCCGCGACTGGTCCAAATTATGACCAAAATGATTTTTCCAAATTTGCCCCCGAAACCCCCCCACAAATCAGCCGTCTTCGCTCCGTGGGGTCTTCTAACATCCAAACGCATCAATATTCAGAAGATGAAGAAGATCCGTTGAGATTTAGTCTTTCGCCCTATCCGCGACTGGTCCAAATTATGACCAAAATGATTTTTCCAAATTTGCCCCCGAAACCCCCCCCCCCAAATCAGCCGTCTTCGCTCCGTGGGGTCTTCTAACATCCAAACGCATCAATATTCAGAAGATGAAGAAGATCCGTTGAGATTTAGTCTTTCGCCCTATCCGCGACTGGTCCAAATTATGACCAAAATGATTTTTCCAAATTTGCCCCCGAAACCCCCCCCCAAATCAGCCGTCTTCGCTCCGTGGGGTCTTCTAACATCCAAACGCATCAATATTTAGAAGATGAAGAAGATCCGTTGAGATTTAGTCTTTCGCCCTATCCGCGACTGGTCCAAATTATGACCAAAATGATTTTTCCAAATTTGCCCCCGAAACCCCCCCCAAATCAGCCGTCTTCGCTCCGTGGGGTCTTCTAACATCCAAACGCATCAATATTCAGAAGATGAAGAAGATCCGTTGAGATTTAGTCTTTCGCCCTATCCGCGACTGGTCCAAATTATGACCAAAATGATTTTTCCAAATTTGCCCCCGAAACCCCCCCACAAATCAGCCGTCTTCGCTCCGTGGGGTCTTCTAACATCCAAACGCATCAATATTCAGAAGATGAAGAAGATCCGTTGAGATTTAGTCTTTCGCCCTATCCGCGACTGGTCCAAATCATGACCAAAATGATTTTTCCAAATTTGCCCCCGAAACCCCCCCCAAATCAGCCGTCTTCGCTCCGTGGGGTCTTCTAACATCCAAACGCATCAATATTCAGAAGATGAAGAAGATCCGTTGAGATTTAGTCTTTCGCCCTATCCGCGACTGGTCCAAATTATGACCAAAATGATTTTTCCAAATTTGCCCCCGAAACCCCCCCCAAATCAGCCGTCTTCGCTCCGTGGGGTCTTCTAACATCCAAACGCATCAATATTCAGAAGATGAAGAAGATCCGTTGAGATTTAGTCTTTCGCCCTATCCGCGACTGGTCCAAATTATGACCAAAATGATTTTTCCAAATTTGCCCCCGAAACCCCCCCACAAATCAGCCGTCTTCGCTCCGTGGGGTCTTCTAACATCCAAACGCATCAATATTCAGAAGATGAAGAAGATCCATTGAGATTTAGTCTTTCGCCCTATCCGCAACTGGTCCAAATTATGACCAAAATGATTTTTCCAAATTTGCCCCCGAAACCCCCCCCAAATCAGCCGTCTTCGCTCCGTGGGGTCTTCTAACATCCAAACGCATCAATATTCAGAAGATGAAGAAGATCCGTTGAGATTTAGTCTTTCGCCCTATCCGCGACTGGTCCAAATTATGACCAAAATGATTTTTCCAAATTTGCCCCCGAAACCCCCCCCAAATCAGCCGTCTTCGCTCCGTGGGGTCTTCAAACATCCAAACGCATCAATATTCAGAAGATGAAGAAGATCCGTTGAGATTTAGTCTTTCGCCCTATCCGCGACTGGTCCAAATTATGACCAAAATGATTTTTCAAAATTTGCACCCGAAACCCCCCCACAAATCAGCCGTCTTCGCTCCGTGGGGTCTTCTAACATCCAAACGCATCAATATTCAGAAGATGAAGAAGATCCGTTGAGATTTAGTCTTTCGCCCTATCCGCGACTGGTCCAAATTATGACCAAAATGATTTTTCCAAATTTGCCCCCGAAACCCCCCCCAAATCAGCCGTCTTCGCTCCGTGGGGTCTTCTAACATCCAAACGCATCAATATTCAGAAGATGAAGAAGATCCGTTGAGATTTAGTCTTTCGCCCTATCCGCGACTGGTCCAAATTATGACCAAAATGATTTTTCCAAATTTGCCCCCGAAACCCCCCCCAAATCAGCCGTCTTTGCTCCGTGGGGTCTTCTAACATCCAAATGCATCAATATTCAGAAGATGAAGAAGATCCGTTGAGATTTAGTCTTTCGCCCTATCCGCGACTGGTCCAAATTATGACCAAAATGATTTTTCCAAATTTGCCCCCGAAACCCCCCCCACAAATCAGCCGTCTTCGCTCCGTGGGGTCTTCTAACATCCAAACGCATCAATATTCAGAAGATGAAGAAGATCCGTTGAGATTTAGTCTTTCGCCCTATCCGCGACTGGTCCAAATTATGACCAAAATGATTTTTCCAAATTTGCCCCCGAAACCCCCCCCAAATCAGCCGTCTTCGCTCCGTGGGGTCTTCTAACATCCAAACGCATCAATATTCAGAAGATGAAGAAGATCCGTTGAGATTTAGTCTTTCGCCCTATCCGCGACTGGTCCAAATTATGACCAAAATGATTTTTCCAAATTTGCCCCCGAAACCCCCCCCCAAATCAGCCGTCTTCGCTCCGTGGGGTCTTCTAACATCCAAACGCATCAATATTCAGAAGATGAAGAAGATCCGTTGAGATTTAGTCTTTCGCCCTATCCGCGACTGGTCCAAATTATGACCAAAATGATTTTTCCAAATTTGCCCCCGAAACCCCCCCACAAATCAGCCGTCTTCGCTCCGTGGGGTCTTCTAACATCCAAACGCATCAATATTCAGAAGATGAAGAAGATCCGTTGAGATTTAGTCTTTCGCCCTATCCGCGACTGGTCCAAATTATGACCAAAATGATTTTTCCAAATTTGCCCCCGAAACCCCCCCCAAATCAGCCGTCTTCGCTCCGTGGGGTCTTCTAACATCCAAACGCATCAATATTCAGAAGATGAAGAAGATCCGTTGAGATATAGTCTTTCGCCCTATCCGCGACTGGTCCAAATTATGACCAAAATGATTTTTCCAAATTTGCCCCCGAAACCCCCCCCAAATCAGCCGTCTTCGCTCCTTGGGGTCTTCTAACATCCAAACGCATCAATATTCAGAAGATGAAGAAGATCCGTTGAGATTTAGTCTTTCGCCCTATCCGCGACTGGTCCAAATTATGACCAAAATGATTTTTCCAAATTTGCCCCCGAAACCCCCCCCCAAATCAGCCGTCTTCGCTCCGTGGGGTCTTCTAACATCCAAACGCATCAATATTCAGAAGATGTAGAAGATCCGTTGAGATTTAGTCTTTCGCCCTATCCGCGACTGGTCCAAATTATGACCAAAATGATTATTCCAAATTTGCCCCCGAAACCCCCCCCCCAAATCAGCCGTCTTCGCTCCGTGGGGTCTTCTAACATCCAAACGCATCAATATTCAGAAGATGAAGAAGATCCGTTGAGATTTAGTCTTTCGCCCTATCCGCGACTGGTCCAAATTATGACCAAAATGATTTTTCCAAATTTGCCCCCGAAACCCCCCCCAAATCAGCCGTCTTCGCTCCGTGGGGTCTTCTAACATCCAAACGCATCAATATTCAGAAGATGAAGAAGATCCGTTGAGATTTAGTCTTTCGCCCTATCCGCGACTGGTCCAAATTATGACCAAAATGATTTTTCCAAATTTGCCCCCGAAACCCCCCCACAAATCAGCCGTCTTCGCTCCGTGGGGTCTTCTAACATCCAAACGCATCAATATTCAGAAGATGAAGAAGATCCGTTGAGATTTAGTCTTTCGCCCTATCCGCGACTGGTCCAAATTATGACCAAAATGATTTTTCCAAATTTGCCCCCGAAACCCCCCCCAAATCAGCCGTCTTCGCTCCGTGGGGTCTTCTAACATCCAAACGCATCAATATTCAGAAGATGAAGAAGATCCGTTGAGATTTAGTCTTTCGCCCTATCCGCGACTGGTCCAAATTATGACCAAAATGATTTTTCCAAATTTGCCCCCGAAACCCCCCCCAAATCAGCCGTCTTCGCTCCGTGGGGTCTTCTAACATCCAAACGCATCAATATTCAGAAGATGAAGAAGATCCGTTGAGATTTAGTCTTTCGCCCTATCCGCGACTGGTCCAAATTATGACCAAAATGATTTTTCCAAATTTGCCCCCGAAACCCCCCCACAAATCAGCCGTCTTCGCTCCGTGGGGTCTTCTAACATCCAAACGCATCAATATTCAGAAGATGAAGAAGATCCATTGAGATTTAGTCTTTCGCCCTATCCGCGACTGGTCCAAATTATGACCAAAATGATTTTTCCAAATTTGCCCCCGAAACCCCCCCCAAATCAGCCGTCTTCGCTCCGTGGGGTCTTCTAACATCCAAACGCATCAATATTCAGAAGATGAAGAAGATCCGTTGAGATTTAGTCTTTCGCCCTATCCGCGACTGGTCCAAATTATGACCAAAATGATTTTTCCAAATTTGCCCCCGAAACCCCCCCCAAATCAGCCGTCTTCGCTCCGTGGGGTCTTCTAACATCCAAACGCATCAATATTCAGAAGATGAAGAAGATCCGTTGAGATTTAGTCTTTCGCCCTATCCGCGACTGGTCCAAATTATGACCAAAATGATTTTTCCAAATTTGCCCCCGAAACCCCCCCACAAATCAGCCGTCTTCGCTCCGTGGGGTCTTCTAACATCCAAACGCATCAATATTCAGAAGATGAAGAAGATCCGTTGAGATTTAGTCTTTCGCCCTATCCGCGACTGGTCCAAATTATGACCAAAATGATTTTTCCAAATTTGCCCCCGAAACCCCCCCCAAATCAGCCGTCTTCGCTCCGTGGGGTCTTCTAACATCCAAACGCATCAATATTCAGAAGATGAAGAAGATCCGTTGAGATTTAGTCTTTCGCCCTATCCGCGACTGGTCCAAATTATGACCAAAATGATTTTTCCAAATTTGCCCCCGAAACCCCCCCCCCCAAATCAGCCGTCTTCGCTCCGTGGGGTCTTCTAACATCCAAACGCATCAATATTCAGAAGATGAAGAAGATCCGTTGAGATTTAGTCTTTCGCCCTATCCGCGACTGGTCCAAATTATGACCAAAATGATTTTTCCAAATTTGCCCCCGAAACCCCCCCCAAATCAGCCGTCTTCGCTCCGTGGGGTCTTCTAACATCCAAACGCATCAATATTCAGAAGATGAAGAAGATCCGTTGAGATTTAGTCTTTCGCCCTATCCGCGACTGGTCCAAATTATGACCAAAATGATTTTTCCAAATTTGCCCCCGAAACCCCCCCACAAATCAGCCGTCTTTGCTCCGTGGGGTCTTCTAACATCCAAACGCATTAATATTCAGAAGATGAAGAAGATCCGTTGAGATTTAGTCTTTCGCCCTATCCGCGACTGGTCCAAATTATGACCAAAATGATTTTTCCAAATTTGCCCCCGAAACCCCCCCCCAAATCAGCCGTCTTCGCTCCGTGGGGTCTTCTAACATCCAAACGCATCAATATTCAGAAGATGAAGAAGATCCGTTGAGATTTAGTCTTTCGCCCTATCCGCGACTGGTCCAAATTATGACCAAAATGATTTTTCCAAATTTGCCCCCGAAACCCCCCCCAAATCAGCCGTCTTCGCTCCGTGGGGTCTTCTTACATCCAAACGCATCAATATTCAGAAGATGAAGAAGATCCGTTGAGATTTAGTCTTTCGCCCTATTCGCGACTGGTCCAAATTATGACCAAAATGATTTTTCCAAATTTGCCCCCGAAACCCCCCCACAAATCAGCCGTCTTCGCTCCGTGGGGTCTTCTAACATCCAAACGCATCAATATTCAGAAGATGAAGAAGATCCGTTGAGATTTAGTCTTTCGCCCTATCCGCGACTGGTCCAAATTATGACCAAAATGATTTTTCCAAATTTGCCCCCGAAACCCCCCCAAATCAGCCGTCTTCGCTCCGTGGGGTCTTCTAACATCCAAACGCATCAATATTCAGAAGATGAAGAAGATCCGTTGAGATTTAGTCTTTCGCCCTATCCGCGACTGGTCCAAATTATGACCAAAATGATTTTTCCAAATTTGCCCCCGAAACCCCCCCCAAATCAGCCGTCTTCGCTCCGTGGGGTCTTCTACCATCCAAACGCATCAATATTCAGAAGATGAAGAAGATCCGTTGAGATTTAGTCTTTCGCCCTATCCGCGACTGGTCCAAATTATGACCAAAATGATTTTTCCATTTTGGAACATTTTCTAACATCCAAACGCATCAATATTCAGAAGATGAAGAAGATCCGTTGAGATTTAGTCTTTCGCCCTATCCGCGACTGGTCCAAATTATGACCAAAATGATTTTTCCAAATTTGCCCCCGAAACCCCCCCCAAATCAGCCGTCTTCACTCCGTGGGGTCTTCTAACATCCAAACGCATCAATATTCAGAAGATGAAGAAGATCCGTTGAGATTTAGTCTTTCGCCCTATCCGCGACTGGTCCAAATTATGACCAAAATGATTTTTCCAAATTTGCCCCCGAAACCCCCCCCCACAAATCAGCCGTCTTCGCTCCGTGGGGTCTTCTAACATCCAAACGCATCAATATTCAGAAGATGAAGAAGATCCGTTGAGATTTAGTCTTTCGCCCTATCCGCGACTGGTCCAAATTATGACCAAAAGGATTTTTCCAAATTTGCCCCCGAAACCCCCCCCAAATCAGCCGTCTTCGCTCCGTGGGGTCTTCTAACATCCAAACGCATCAATATTCAGAAGATGAAGAAGATCCGTTGAGATTTAGTCTTTCGCCCTATCCGCGACTGGTCCAAATTATGACCAAAATGATTTTTCCAAATTTGCCCCCGAAACCCCCTCACAAATCAGCCGTCTTCGCTCCGTGGGGTCTTCTAACATCCAAACGCATCAATATTCAGAAGATGAAGAAGATCCGTTGAGATTTAGTCTTTCGCCCATAAATTTGAAAGTGTGTTGGTGTAGTTCATAAAACTTGGACATAATAGTAATCAAGTATCACTGAACATCCTGTGCGAGTTTCAGGTCACATGATCAAGGTCAAAGGTCATGTAAGGTCAAAGAACTTTGGCCACGTTGGGGGTATTTGTTGAATTGCCATCATATCTCTATAAGTGTATTGGTCTAGTTCATAAAACGTGGAAATAAGAGTAACCAAGTATCACTGAACATCTTGTGCGAGTTATAGTAGTTTTCAAAATCAGCACTGCTGCTATATTGAATCGCGTGATGCAGGTGAGACGGCCAGAGGCATTCCACTTGTTTGTACACGGCTTTGGAAAATTGGCTCCGGCTCCGCGGCCCCTGATACTTGCATATACAAAGAAATAGAAAAAAAGGGGTAAGCACAAAGGAGGGATAGATATTCTTAATGCTAATTCATGGTGGGGGGGAGCATTTGTGTAAGTTTTATTACGTGCCTGGCGATTAGAATGAAAAAAAAAACGCGTTTTCATGTAATTATTATAACCATATAGCTCCATGTTATAACAGTAGAAACAAATTAGACATACCCAATTCTTAGCGTCAAAATCGCTCAGACTGGCGAAATATGCTCCGAAGTGGAGACATTTGCTCCAGGTGAAATTCAACGGTATACCCCACCTTATTTTGTCGAAAACCTGTACTGTAGTCCCGCAAAATGTTTACTGTCGGCAAATTTTGTGCCACACAAACATGACCAAGACATTCAGTAAGTAAAAATTAATATTCAAGAAAATACCAACTTGTGAAAGGCTACATGTCGTGTCACCTTCTCGGCACACCCCTCCACTCTGGTTTCCATATCCTCTCGTACACACAGTGCTCTCAGTCTGGTCTCCACATCCACATCATGTCATACACACCGTAGGTTTTTAGATTATGATAATACTGTATATAATAGTGAGTTGCTTTTTTGTTTTATGTTGATCATGATTGTTTTCTTCACTGATAGAAAAAGGATAATTAAATTTTTAAAAATAATCCAAAAATAAAATCCATATGTTCTGTTTTATATAGTTATTAGTCAAGGTTACTTTAGTTCGCATTAGTTCTCATTGTTTATACGTTCTAATTCTTATGCATTATTCCGATTGATATTGTACTTTAAATTTGACTATGTATTGTTACTTTGATTTTGTTGTGCTTTGTGAACGGAAAATGAATAAATCTTAATCGAAATCTAAATATGGTCCGCCAATAGTCGAATTATATTCATTATGATGTTATAATGTAAGTAACAATTTGTTGTTGATGGGGGATATAATTTTACACGTAGTTTCAAAAAATAAAAAAATCAATCAAACAAGATTTTCTTCTATAACTGATATACCTTCACGTGTATATGGCCGCCTATGTATTTTCCAAGAATGAACTATATGAGAAGAAAACGTGTGTTCATGTACTTATTATCATTATCATTGTACCACCATTATCATCATCAGCATCATTATCAGCATCTTCATCATCACCATCATTATCATTGTCGTCGTCGTTTTGCTTATGCGGAAATCAAACAAACGTGATTGTGAAAAGGGTTATGGAGGGAAAGAGAGAGAGAAAGAGGGGGAGTGAGTGAGAGCTTGAGGAAAAAAGGAGGTGTATGACTTATTATTTCTGAATATCGCGATTTCTGTTTATTCATGGGATTGAAATAGAAGGATAAACTTAACAAGTTCTTGTCATTATCATTTTTTTATTTGATTTACTGATCAGAACATGAGATAAATGAAATCATGAATTTAATGACTGCAAACACCTTCATTTTCACACACTCGCAACTATGGACACAATATACATGTAATTGAGAGTAGTGTCATTTTCAAAACCTTTCTTAGCTGCAAGGAATACTGAATCTCATTTCCACAATGTGCATCTGAATGCACAATGCCTGTGTTTCTAACATGTACCCAAATTACCAAATTTAAAGAACACATGTTAAGATCTAATGAATCAGCAAAATAATCCACATTCTATCATGATCAGCAGGCATAACAGCCTATATACTCTTCAATACTTCAATTACAGTTTGTCGAAAGAAATAACACAAAGAAAAAGAAATATATAGAATTGTAACTCTGGTAAATATATCAAAACTATTCAATTAATGCATCGTGCTCTCATTTCTTTTACGAGATATCTCCCCCCCCCCCCCCGAGATATGCTCCATGTTTACAATTAAAAAAAGGCGTATAAATGTCCTCTTTCCATGTCAATAACAGCTCGTGCTTTGTGCTCGCATTATAAATTCAGTGAGATGCGTATTGGGTTTCATGAATTTGTAACTATATTATTGCTGGTATATATATTATTGTCTTTTAAAAATAACATTATTTGTTTAGATGTAATGAGAGAGATACATACATATATTCATTTATTATAATATATTTATATTGTCGCTATTGCACAGAATAGAACAAAAATACAACCGAAGTCTAGTTTTATAGTAACTCACCAGTAGCGTAATGAGCCAACAAACAAAAATGGAGGGGGCGAGACAAGGATGACATTTATTTTCCTTTCCTTTATTCTTTTTTTTTATTGGTAGGGAGAATGGGGGGATCCGTGACCCCTAGCACGCCCCTCCCCCATCTGTACGCCAGTGATGATCATACTTTCGTTTGAAACAAATTGAAGGAAAAAAAGTGCAAGGGTAGATAAGGCCGAAGACGTAAATAGAAATTATTGATAAAAATATTAATAATTATAATACTGATAAATATACAATAAATCAAGCGGTCACCAAAAAAAAATAAACAACGTGAAAGACGAGAAAGAGAGAGAGAGAGAGCCCGCGCGAATGTATGGTGTATAAGTTGCTGGAAAGCAGAAGAGATATTGTGTCCAGCACCCCCCCCCCCCCCCCCCAAATTCTCTCCCCGCTCAAGACCGGAGTGAAACCAATGATAATAATATATGAACAAAAATCCAGATTCACAATTTCAATGGGGATTGTGTCATTTCCCTTCTCCGTTACAATTTGTCTAGTGGCAGCGGCAGGGAGAACAATTTGTTTTGTTTTTTAAGCAGAAAGCTGTGATGATAGGGGGAGAATGAAATAAATAAAACATTAACGAAAAACAAGAACAAAACAACGACAAAACAATTTGTATCAGGATGAATTTCTTATCATTTAACATAGACCAACTTGTAGAAATAAGATGTTCATGCAATTGTCGTATAATCGGAGCAGATGTCGGCGGAGCAAATATCGGTGGAGCAGTTGTCGCGGAGCAATTGCCGTATAATCGGAGCAATTTTCGGCGGAACAAATATCGGCGGAGCAATTGTCGCGGAGCAATTGTCGCGGAGCAATTTTCGGCGGAGCAAATATCGGCGGAGCAATTGTCGCGGAGCAATTGTCGTATAATCGGAGCAGATGTCGGCGGAGCAATTATCGGCGAAGCAATTGTCGGCGGAGCAATTTTCGGCGGAGCAGATGTCGGCGGAGCACATGTCGGCGGAGCAAATATCGGCGGAGCAAATATCGGCGGAGCAAGTGTCGACGGAGCACATATCGGCGGAGCAATTGTCGGCGGAGCAGATGTCGGCGGAGCAATTGTCGGGTCACCGTGTAGGGAAGGTCATCATGGTTAATACACATAATCTACATGGAATTTTAGAGGAAAGTATCACGTATGTGTTTCCTTGAAAATTTATAACATGTCGGATGCTTATTTGCATAATATGTAAATTACACTTCAGATATTAAGCTGATAATTAATGTATTGCCCATTCTTAGTGATCACATCATATTGATCTAGACTGAAATGTTTTCATAACTGTTTTTGTGAGAAAAATCAAAATTTCTGGATTTTTTCCGTATAAGGATGCTCATACATAATTATGCAAATGAGGTAGATTTATTAACGATTTTTATTTAAAAAATAGATAAATTTGTAAAACTTATCATGGGCAACATATCAATTCATATTGTTTTCTGTACTTGATTTCCAATATTTGGATCATTTTCCTTATTTGTAATTTATTATGGCTAATTTGCATAAAATGCAAATTTTGTGATTTTCCTATAATAATAATATAGGGTATTTATATTGCGCACATATCCACCTTGTTAGGTGCTCAAGGCGCTCCTATATTACCCGGCTAAGCTAGGCGTTCATAGCGCACACAGCTTTTTAAGGAATTACTTCCTACCATTACCCATTTACCTCATCTGGGTTGAGTGCAGCACATTGTGGATCAGCTTCTTGCTGAAGGAAATTACGCCATGGCTGGGATTCGAACCCACGTCAAGATATTGATTTTTTGTTAAAAATAAGCGAAACTTTGAAATGTCATAACTTTCTTATTTTACATCCGATTTTGATGAAATTTTCAGCATTGTGCTTGTCTGATTTTTCTCTATTGATTCAAATCAACATTTTACTGAGGTGGACTTGACCTTTAAATTGCAATCATATAAAGTCATCAGCATTATATCAGGATTACGATTACATTGTTACATAAACTAAAATTATAGATCACTATCAGTATTGTTTTTAGCACTGTCATTCTCATTATTATTATCATCACTCATCATCATGATTTTCTTTAATCTCATAAATAGATCTACATTATTCATCTTACCCAGCTGCTGACTAAACGATACTTGATGGAGAGAATCACCCATTTTTCCTTTATACCCCTCCCCATTGTGATGAAGTAAATTTATCCGACATTTATTTACACTTAGCATATAATTTCTGTGTGGTTACCAACCAAAAACTTCAACTAACCTGTATGAAACTTCGCAACGCACTTTAGTTTTGATCCTAGTTCCCTATATATGTAACGAAATCACCCAGAGATCTGGAGATTCAATTGAACAAATGTGGCGACCTATTGTTTTTATTCTTGTAAAAATTGCAAGATATTTGCGTTATTCTTATCTTTCAAACTAAAATATTTTTCTACGTTTTTCCACAACTATCGATTAGAATGGCTAGCTGCTATCGGTCAAGTCTTTAATGAGCCACGTGTGAAAACCCAATAATGATAGTGTATCGAGAGTGAGATACTTCTTTAATATATTTGTTTATATGCTCTCTGGATCGATAGCAATCCTTTTTTTTTCACACTTTCAAATGAAGCTCAGCCAGTTCAAATATTTATATCTTATGTCGCGTAGAAATAAATTGTTGTTGTCAATTGAAAGGTAATCTTTCGCATTAAGCCAGAATTTTCAAATGAATGACAACACTACAAAGAAAAGAGGAAAAACTTAGTCTATTATAACTGGAATAAGAATCTCGGTGATTCTTCATCCTACCCGTATGATTTTATTTTTCATATACAGCTGCTGACTGAAAGATGCTTGTTTCTTAGAATTTCTTGTTAATCGATAGTCTCCCCCCCCCCCCAAAAAAAAAAAAAAAATTGTAAAGGAGAGAGAGAGAGAAAAAAGAAAGAAATAGAAATAAATAAACGCCAGTTAAAACAATTTTTTCCCAACTCAATTTGAGCTGTGGTACATCAAAAGTGAGTCTCTTTTCATCCCTCAACCTGCTGAACACTTAATAAAAAAATGATGATGAATGTTCAAGTTTAAGGTGCATGATTATATTATCGATTCCCATCTCGAACCGTCGTTCAAAAGTTTGTTTTTTTCAGAGTCGTATATCATACATGCATATCCTTTAAATGTTTGATAACAGCAAATTGAGATTTTTTTTTCTTTTCTTTTCTTATCCTCTATGGCAGAGAGTTCATATAGAGTTTATTTTGTAAGAGGTGGACACGTCTTATTTTTCTGGATCGATATCAATTATTTAATTTTAGATGTAATTATTATTCAGGTTGAACATTAATAACTTGCTTCATAGTGTAAGTCAAATGCTATACTGCAATACATTTTGTTTTTCTTTTGGAATTTTCTATTCTCAATCAGCAGTAATGTATGTCACATGTATATTATAATGTATCATTATTATTTAAAGAAAAACAAAAATATATTTTTCTATCCATTCTGCCTATGATGTACTGTAGCTCAGTTTGAACCGATCATACATCGGAATACAAATGTATATACATGCATACATAATGAATATGTATGTGTATATGTGTACGTATATATATATTTATATATTTATTTGTTTGTTTGGGTTTTTTCTTTCTTTTTCGTCCTTTTTAAGATGAAAATATCATTTTTGTGCTAGGAAAATCGTACATGATAGAAAAAAAAATATGAATAAAAAGTACAATTTAGGTACTTGAAATAGTGAGAAAAAAAATTGTTTTAAGTTAATTAAAATAATTTTAAGCAAAATTTGTTCGATTTTACTATTTTTTCATCAAAGATTTTCGCTTGTCAACATCAACTTTCAAGCATGGTAAGAAAATAAAAACGATTAAAAATGAATAAGTGTAATTACACTCAATGTATGTTCCAAATTACACTATTTTGGATAAAAATATAAATTTTGGAAATTGGACTTAGATATATATACAATATTTGGCTATTGGACCCGAAATAAAAAAGTAATTTCTATTTTATTGCATCAAATCATTTTTTTTCCATACTGTATTACATCGATTCATTAAATACAATCTTACTTAATGAATCCAATGTACGATTTGACGCCGTGTACAGGTGGTGTTGAGTTTTCTTGCTCCGATAGTATTTATCATTTGTTGTTGCTGTTTTTTTTTTTTAAAGAAGAAGGAATATATTGATTCGAAGTATAATATCGATTGTAAGGTGTAAGCTGTTGGAACAATATTTTTAAATTTATTTTTAAATTTATTTTTCTCTTTGATGAGTCTTTATGGATTCAGTATGAATCGATTATTGACGTTTTTCTTTTCTTTCACAAGTGTTTACATTGCTATGATGATATAACTACTTTATTTCTTCTAGTGCATGTTGATAGCGTATAGAAAATGTATTTTTTAAACATTTTATATCACATGAGTAATAAAAACTTGATTTTTCTTTAATATACAATTGATTTTTGAACCATTAATTTTATTAATGTTAAAAAATAATATATTGCAAATATATTATTAAAAGACATTGCAGACGATTATAAAAATAATCTTACAACATTTTTAGTCTCTTATTGCAACTAGCACAGTTTGTCCTACAATACTTTATATGAACAAGGTAGAGGCTTATAACATTTTGCCTATGAAAATGAACAAAATAGGAGCTTATTACATTTTGCCGATGACAATTGCCTAGCATGCAATAACAATTATTTCATCATGAACCGATATACTGCTCTGAATGGATTTTTCTCCAGTTTAACACGATTATGTTGCTATAGCCGATTATGTTATGTATATGTATGATATTACTTTATGCCATGTATATGTAGGATATTACTTTATGCCATGTATATGTAGGATATTAATTTATGCCATGTATATGTAGGATATTACTTTATGCCATGTATTTATTATATCCTTTATACATAACATGTATAATCTATGTCTCTGCACTGCTCTCTTTCGTTATCATTATCAGCCTCCCTCTAATGCCGGGTGAAATTCATTTCTTGTAAAAAAATCCAATAGACATGTTAAATCTTAATGTATTAATTATGACACTATCAATCAATTATATATAGATTCAAAATAAACAATACATTTTCATGCCATGATGTGATACAGCCGTGCTGAGACATAGTATTTGTATGTAAAAGGGTTCCAACAGTTTCTTTTTTTTTTATGGTTGAGATGCTCAAAAGCATTGATTTTGACGTTATGCCAAATAATATTTCAATGTACTCCTTAAAAGCTTTTTATCATTTTCATCATCCCCATCTTCATTCCCCCTCACCATCGTGTCATTTTTCACCATTATATCTTTCTTCCATTCTCCTTTCATCTCATGAACATTATCACTATACTATAATGACACAGATGATTTGTTTGCGTAATATTTGTTATGCCTTTAATCACAAAATATTGGTTTTAGTACAAATTTACTGTGAATACTGACCTCGACTTGTTTTCGATTTACAATACCAACAATTTATCATCTGATAGTAACTATTATTCCGCTTCTGAATTTAACTCTAATTTTCATAAAACTTACCAAAGATTTAGTTTACCTCATGTGAATTCTAGAAGTCTTAGTAAAAATTTTGATTCTCTCGAAACAATGATTTTTACCCTCAATGATTTCCCCTTTTCAGTTATTGGTGTTTCGGAAACATTTTTTTTTTCATACTTTTGCCCCAATGGGCAAGTTTATTTACAAAAAAGAACACGTTTACAGAAGTCAAATTATAACATTATTCAAACAAATGTTTCAACATACTCCATTTCAAATCAAAAACTTTCCTTTTTCCATTCAGATCATGAATGTAACATTCATCTAAATAATAAGTTTGTATTACCTTCTTAATCTTCTTAAAATCAGGTACAGTCTTGTTCAACCTCGAGAAATATAATTGTTGTTTTACTAAAATGATAATACAATTCAGGGCATCATTTCGCTTTTCTTTATATCCAAACAAAATATTCTGTGGAGTAAATTTAAGAATAAACGTAGGAGATGATATCCACGTTTCTATTTTACTCCAAATATTTCTACTAAAATTACAGAAGTAAAAGAAGTGTTCAATTGTTTCCTTTACAGTATAACAAAATGTACAGCACTCAGTATTGGTGATCTTTAGTTTGAATAAAATATCATTTAAAAACACAATTCTATTGAAAACTTTGTATTGGAAATACTTTATCCGAATGTCAGTTGTAAATCTGAAAATCATCCTATTAAATTCTGGTATTTTAGTGTGATCCAAAAGAATATTTGAATTTTTTCCCCATTTTGCTGCAATAGTTTTAGCTGAATCTTTATTTCCTATCAAAAGTTTGTAAATACTTTTACACCCCTTTTTATCACTCATTATAGGAGAAATATAAGGCATAACAAATGGTTCACATATTCTATGGTCTAGATTTTGAAATTTTCGATTAAACACACATCTTAGAGCCTGAGAAATTGAAAAATATTCCAAAACATTGACTTTTAAGCCAAACTTAGATTCACATTCAGTTAAAGATATAATATTTCCTTCTCGATCTATTAAATCATTAATAAATCTTATACCCTTTTCTTGCCAGTATTTAAAATAAACAGACTTCCCATCTATTTGTATTTTACTATTTTTCCATAAAGGTTGCGCTAACCAATTGATATTTTCAGATTTTTGAAATATCGAAAATAGCATGGCAAAAAACTCTTTCCAAAATGGATTACTAATCTTTTCCGATATGTTATAAAAATATTCATCTCCATAAAACAGATGGAAAGGCTGTCCTAAAGAAAATCCTAATAGACTTTCTACGTCATCACATTTTCTCAATAGAATTCTTCTCAACCATGTCAATTTTAATGCTTTGTTAAAACAATCTATATCTATCATTTTCAATCCCCCTTCTAAGTATGAACCAAGTATTTGTTCCCTACTAATTTTGTCTGGTTTTCCATTCCATACAAATTGAAAAAATTTAACTTTAATATTTTTCATTAGTTGAGCCGATGGACTGGGGATTGAAAGAAAAAAAAAAGTTTCGGAAACATGGCTTCATAATACCTCGCCTAATCTATTCAACTTGAAAAACTATACATTAATTAGGAAAGATCGTGAAGAAAAGAGAGGAGGGGGCATTGCGTTTTATATTAATGATCAATTGCAATTCAAACTCCGTAAAGAAATATCATTAGAACAATCTGAATCCTTATTTTTAGAAATCATCAATTCCAATAACAAAAACATAATAATTGGATTAATTTACAGACCACCTAATTGTGCTATTAATTCCTTTTGCGAAGATCTTGATAAATGCCTACATTATTTTACGGGGGAAGGTAAACATTTATATTTAATGGGTGATTTCAATATTGATTTGTTATCGCAAAGTAATTATCATGATACCCTTCTTCACACTATATATGCTAATAGCTGTTATCCACATATAAATAAACCAACAAGGATTGATAGTCATTCTTCTACTCTTATAGACAATATTTTTTCCAATATTTTCGATAAAGAAGTTACCAGTGGACTACTATACTCTGATATATCTGACCATCTTCCAATTTTTGTAATGTGTAATAATGATATATCAATTAAGAAGTCAGACAAATCGAATATGTACAGAAAAGTAACAGCCCAAAATATTGCATCTTTTAAAAGTGATCTAACGAATGAAGAATGGTTGGATGTTTTTAGTGAATTAGATGCAAATATTTCGTATGAAAATTTTCATAAAAAATTACAGAAGTTCTACGAGAAAAATTTCCCTCTTGTACCTATAAATAAAAATAATAAGACTGGTAAAATGCCATGGATATCGAAATCGATATTACGATCTATACATAAAAGGAATAAGCTATATAAAAAATATTTGAGAAACCCAACTGATGATAATAAAAATAAATATAAAACATACCGAAATAGATTAACTAATATAATTCGCTCCTCTCGTAAAAGCTATTATTCTGAAAAAATTGACAGAGTAAAATCAAATATGAAGTCTACATGGGGGGTTATAAATGATTTAATTGGTAAGAAAAGAAAAGAATCACCCACTGATAATTTTACATTGGATAATGTGAATATAAATTCCCAAGACATAGCTCACTCTTTTAATTCTTTTTTTTTTTAATATCGGACCTAAATTAGCAAAAAACCTTAGTAAACCAAATGAAAGCTTTACTAAGTTTCTCCCGGAACCTGCAATAGCTTCACTGTTTTTGAATCCCACAAATGATAATGAAATAATAGAAATAACAAAAACTCTTAAGTCCAGTAAAGCACAGGGCCATGATAGAATTAGAAATTTTCTCCTTAAACAAATTATACATTTTATTGCACCCCCTCTGACTCATATTTTTAATCTCTCACTCAATACTGGGAAATGTCCAGAGTGCTTAAAAATTGCTAAAGTAAATCCTATTTTTAAGAAAGACAACCCTCATGAAATAAGTAATTATAGACCTATATCGATTCTCCCTAGTATATCTAAAATCATTGAAAAGATTATTTACAAGAGGCTATACAAGTTTTTGGATACACATAATTTATTAAATTCAAATCAATATGGTTTCAGAAAAAGTCATTCAACTGACCTTGCGCTGATTAGATTATATGATAAAATAACAAATTCTATAGCCAATAAAGAACATGTAATAGGGGTATTTATGGATCTATCAAAGGCCTTTGATACGATTGACCACCAAATTTTACTTCAAAAACTTTACTCTTATGGAATTCGTGGTGTTGCTCTTTCCTGGTTTCAAAGCTATTTAACCAATAGAAAACAATATGTTGTATTTAATGATGTTTCTTCAACTTTTCTACCAATCCGATGCGGTGTCCCACAAGGATCGATATTAGGCCCATTATTTTTTTTTAATTATATATCAATGACTTAACTAATACAACTTCTCTTCTATCGTTTATATTATTTGCAGATGATACTAACATATTTTACTCACATTATAACCTTAACACCCTAGTTGACACACTAAATAATGAGTTACTGAAATTATCTTTATGGTTTAAATGTAACAAATTGTCTCTCAATATCAACAAAACTAATTTCATGTATTTTAAACACATACAATCTCATATAAATGACATACATTACAACATATTTATAGATAATGTTCCTCTTGAAAGAAAGCATCAAACGAAGTTTTTGGGTGTCGTCATTGACGAAAATTTAAATTGGAACGAACATATACGCCATATAATAACTTCTATTTCTAGGAATGTTGGTATACTATATAAATTAAAGAAATGTATTCCTTGCAAAACACTTGCGTTGCTTTATAATTCATTGATTTTACCGTATATAACGTATAGCAATTTAGTATGGGCCACAACAAACAAAACAAAAATAAATTCTATTCACTTATTGC